>NC_056739.1:525394669-525514669 GCF_019279795.1 Protopterus annectens | reverse complement strand
TGTCTGTAAACTTTGTATACTTCTCCTGTATCTACTCCTGTCATTTAAACTTGTATCAAAGATGTTCCAAAAACGTTTTTTTTATTCCATGGCCTTAAGTACTCAGAAATTCCTTTTTATTTATTTTGTTTTATTTCGTTTACAACAGTTCTCTGGCTTAGAACACTGATCAGAGTAGAACATTTTCAGGTCGGATGCATAAACATATATCTTTTTCGGACCTATCATGTCTTTTTTTCATTTAACAGCCATAGTTCCTTATGGCACCTAGACATTTTTGGTGTCTGGCTTATTTAAGTAATTGACTACAAGGTAATAACAGGAAGAAATTGATGGAGTGTCTGGCGTATTTACGTAATTGACTACAAGGTAATAACAGGAAGAAATTGAAGGAGTATCTGTTTTTAACAAAATTACACTAGGAGTATTATTCTAGGATGTCATTTGCCACTTATTGTTCATTTTTTCATATTTATGTTCATATCATCATAACTGAGACTTACATGCTGTTGAAGATATATGGTGGGAGACAGGAAAACACATTGCTATTGTGCATTTGTATTGCACTATACTGGATATATCACCAGTTGTTTATAATAAATGATAAAGAAAAGCAATATCTCTTTAAGCAATTAATGCTTCAAAGCACAAGTTATTTACAAACTATTGCATAGCTTCAGTTGAACCTTACATGTTGTTGAAGAAAACTGCCTTTGATATTTGCACTTTAAGTTGCACATCTTGAAAGATAGCCTTATTTATATTGCTAATTATACAATTAAACATATGATTTCATATTCCTGAAAATATCCTGAAAAATTACTTGCTGACATGTCAAAGCTCATGTGTGGTCAACAAAGGTATTCTAGCAAAATATATCTAAGTAGTACAGTTTCTAAGATATGACAATTTGTTTAAGAACGTTTAGTTAAAAAAAATAATTCTGGGTTTATGTGAATTATACTATATTGCAATGTTTATCAAAACAGTATGAACGCACTATTATCATTGTAAATAATATTTCTTATTAATACAATTATTTTGTAGTTTTAACAGGTTTTTACAAGCTGCTCGAGTTGTGATATTCTACACCACAGTGTAGTGAGATATTTTATTAAATAACAGATTAAAAAGTCAAAAACTGATAATATACAGATATCAGATTTAACAATGACTCTTCATAGAAGTTCTAAAGTAAAACTTCACAAACATACAAACACATTTAATGTTAACTGAACTGAAGAATATTTGTAATATTCAGCATATATAGTAGATTTTATTATCAGAGATAATTTACTACAGCTTTTAATAATAAAAAAGGAACAGCATAAATCAAAGGAAAATAATGATTACAAACTAAATTAAAGTTTATGATTTTTCTGCACATTGGACATTTCTTCATTTCAATCTGCAGTCAGAGACATATACAAAGTACTAAAACCTAAATGCAATATGAGCAAGTGCAACTTTTTTGCAGAATACTAGCCTTCTTGTTCTCCTCATGTAGAATGTAACGTTCCTAATTCCCACAAATGTAACTATTTTCATTTTAATAAATGCATCTCAAAGGCAGAATATCAGCTGGCAGGCAGTGAAATCTTTCTCCAGGAGGCAGTGAGATCACAGTAGCCATTAAGCATACATATATAAGCAGGATTTTACATATTTATGTTGGGGACAGGTGAACAACTGAAAGATTAAGCAGTTAGGTTAGAGCAACTATATTTCAACTGCTTGGGATCTGTGCAGCTCACTGTAAGTGAGATTGCACTGCCATATGCATAGTAATGGAAAGGTTCTCCTTGCATGCATATTATACACAATGAGCTCACTCTTAGAGTTTAACTGCATCTTACATGAGACTATTCAGGTGAAAGCCACATCAAGTTATACTTTCTATGTTTGTTTAATGATTGCATTTCCAACCTCCATTCACATGAGCTAACACTGCTTCTTTACAACTTATAACGTACAGACATCTATAAACGTCTGTTAAATAGCACTTCCTATAGATGTGCTGAGAAGACATGAAACTTACTCAACATATTATAGATATGTTCTAGAACAAATTATGTTTATTCTGAACTGAATGAGATTTGTATCTTTTTAAACAATTCACACTTGTATCCAGAGGCACTTTTTTAAGATTTAGAACCACAATGCCTATATGTTTGATACCAACAGATTTCTGACTTCCTGCTGTGAAGAAATGGAGGACAAATGTAAGCAGTAATCACTGGTTAGGCATATTTATTTACCAATGAAAATGATCAAATTCTCTTGTATTTATTATTTGTTGAGCACATAGGTGTCTATTCTTTGAATACTTTTCAGCCACAGCAAATATAAGAGGCACAGAGAAATTGGTATAATATTTGATATACAATACATATCGAAGCACAGTCCTTATACATAGGTTTTTAGGTCAGTAAAAAGAAATAATTCATGCAAAACATCTACAGCAACATTATAAAGTGGTTATAGATTAATTTTTATAGATTAATTTTACTTGCTGATCATCAGTGCTGGGATTTGTAGTAAATCTGGAAAAAGAGTGGAGAAGCTAAATCTTGAAAGAACTTCATGGAGAGAAAAAAACATGCACTGTTAGACTGGATGAGGAAAATAAATTGTAATCATAGTGACCATGAAGAGTGACATTAACAGAGATCTCCAAAAATTAATTTCCTATGAAGATTTTAAGTAATCAATTATTTTCTCTCTAAAATTAACATAAATTCGTTAATTATAGACTGTTTGCAGGTAGGACAAATTCTGTGCAGCTGGAGAGATGGTGGCAAAGGTTATGTCTCCTATTGCTTAATTATATGAAGGCTTTCCTAGTGATATGCCCTTTTGGTTGTGTAATATCAGAGGACAACTGTAGATTTTCACAATTAATGTTCCAGCTCCTTGGAGTTAGTAGTTGCATATAAAAGTATAAAGTGGGTAAAAATAACAGTGTTGCAAAACTAACTTTAGTGATGGGAATTAAAGCACTATTTAACCTGTTCACAGCTTGTCATGATGTAAAAGCTCATATACAACCCAAGTTCCAACCCAAGTCTAAGCAATATTTTCCAGCTCTACAGTGCCAAATGTTCACTGTGATCTTCTGACGAGATGTTGCTATTACTAAATTAAACAATACTGCTGTAATCTCCCTGAACTTCTTCTCTTCGAGTATTAAAAAAGAATAATCTTTGAAACTGTACTTAAAGAATCCGCTAAGAAGTACTTGGCTATGCCCTTTCACCTCTCCTAGGATAACCTACATACTGCCTCCTCTAAATCATTTTTCCTGGGCCCCTCTGTTCTTCATATAGGCTTTCTACTCACTAAATGTCTCTCATACTCCTCAGTCTGATCTACTGTTCCTTGTACTTCAAACTACCTCCAGTGCTTACCATCATCTTCACAATTTGCAAAACATTTTTTTTTTCTGCTATAAACAGACACTTTTCTAGCAAATTGCATTATATCAATCATAAATAATGTTTTTCAATTTTCTTGTCTTCAAAAGTAACACTGAATGACATTTTTATTCTACTGTGTATTATTTTTATTCCAGGTGAAAAAAAAATCTTCATCAAACGATGACTAACTTATATTGAGCTAAAATGTAGTTGTACTATCCTGTAACGAAATGCAATACATTTATAAATAATACATTACAAACACACACACACATACACACACACACACACACACACACACACACACACACACACACACACACACATATATAAAATATGTGTGTGTGTCTGTATGTATGCATATATACATCTATAGATATAGATATATAACGTGCGTGTGTGTGTCTGTGTGTGTGTGTGTGTGTGTGTGTGTGTGTGTGTGTGTGTGTGTGTATGTGTGTGTGTCTATGTGTGTATGTGTGCATATACATACACACACACACACACACACACACACACACACACACACACACATATATATATATATATATATATATATACACACACACACACACACACACACACACACACACACACACACACACACACACACACATATATATTGTTGTTTGTCTTTTGGCTTTTCCCAGTTAGGGGTCGCCACAGCGGAACTCAGGTCCGTTAATGATTGGCAGTTGTTTTTTATGGTGTCAGGTTGCCAGCCCGACGCCCAACCTTCAATGAAGGCACGCCCATTCAACGCATGTCTTTCGAACACCCACTCGACAGCGGGGAGGACATGCAGACTCCACACAGAAGGCACTCCCAACCCAAGCCGAGAAATGAACGGCAGAACCTCTTGCCGTGAGACAATAACACCTCTGCAGATATATATATATATATATATATATATATATATATATATATATATATATATATATGTGTGTATGATGTGATCATAAGTGAAAAGAAAATGCCAAGTAGTTCCTGAGACATTTTTTTTATTTATGAGCAGTAAAAAATTTGGTGATCTAATCTCTACACTGAGGGAGAGAAGTTATTCTGAAACAAGAGAACCTAATTTGGTAACTTAATTAGTCAATGCTACCATTGGAATGCAGATATGGATTATTCATATTAAGATACAATACTGTCTTAACTCATATTAATGTTGCAAATGTAATGGTATAACTGTTGGTGTAAAAAAAAAACCAAATAAAGATATGCTCACCTGTAATGTTCAGTGTTATATTGCCTCCATTCATCCAAAGAATACGTAGAGTGTTAAGCTTACTCTGCATTTATAGTGTTAAAGACATATCCCCAAAGGAGAAACTGAAGAGTAAGTTAAAGTAGGACAAGTAATCAGCCTGACTGTAATAATGCTAATTTAACACGCAAACTTCAACAACAAAAACTTCAGCAAGAAACATAATAATGTAATTTGCTTAGTGCAGAATAAAACCAATATGCTCAATTAATTGTGGCAAAAGATGAGAACAAATATATATCCTAATTTCTTTCTCCTTTCACATTTATGCCTACAAATTCTGAAGCAAGTAACATGCATCTTGTATTTCACTAATCTGCAAATATAAAAGAGGAATCTCAAAACAGGGAAAACTTAACAAGGTATATGAATCAGAAACAAAAATAAATGTTGAAATCAACAAGCTTTTGCAAACTGCTTTTTCAAGATTCAACTTGAAATAGCAGTTTGTGAAAGTTTAGAGATTTTAACAGTATTTAATTCATATACCTAATTTTCCTTGATTCCTAGAGCCATTGTGTGGTTATTATTTCACTAATTTGCACTAGAGCTAGCAAGTATATGGAACATTGTGCTGTACATTCTGGGTTCTGTTAAGCATATCTTGCATATTTTGAAATATATACTGATTTTTCATTAATTTCTTATGTGCATATTTAACACAGTCTTCAGTAATGGTTGTTGGTTTCTTTAATGACTGTAGGCAATTTATAAATATGAAACAAAAATGAAAAAGGAAGAAAGGAAAAAAGAAAAGGCCTGCCTCAGAGACTTTTTATAAAGAAGGCAAGAAGCCCTGACTAAGACCTAAATGACCTGAGATTGACTAGTGACTTAAATTTTGGAAGGGCCAGTTAGGGATGGATAGGTGGGAGTGCCTTATGTCAGCACAACTCTCCTGAGGAGAGGGAAATGGTGGCCCTGGTTAAGTAGAATTGCTGCTTTACAGGCCAAAGCTTGTACTCCAGCAATGGCCACAGGACATAGGGATATGGGCATCATTTTACAAACTGGTCCGCATAGCATGCATATACAAGAGGAGGGCATAGAATGCAAACAAATTAATGCATGAGCTCACAGAGTAATGCAATGAAGGGTTATGGGCCTAACCACGAAACCCATAATGGCTGCCTGTATGGTGACTGTCAGGGAAGGAGACGGGTGATGCTGCAGACATTGTAGGAGTAATATATATATATATATATATATATATATATATATATATATATATATATATATATATATATATATATATATATTTATATATGTATACATATATATATATATATATATATATATATATAGAGAGAGAGAGAGAGAGAGAGAGGAAGTGATGTAATAAGTAGAGTGTCAGAGCAAACCAAGTCATGGTAACCTTCTAATTAGCATTGCCACCTAATCAGCTTTTTTTTTCCGGACTATCCAAAATTCAGACTGATTGCCCAGTAGAGGAGGAAACACTATACAAACTCGGGTGTTCTGTTTCATAGAAAGAAACAGACTATTGGAGTTTGTTAAATTGGCAGATTTACTATTTTTCTTTATAAAAAGCATGGTGGTGCTGCGGTAGTGTTGTCGCCTCACAGTTAGACGTTGCCCGTTCGATTCTCAGTTAGAGCATCTTCTGTGTGTCGACATGCATGAATGGACGTTCCTTCATTGAAGGTTGTGTGTTAGGCCTGGCAAGCCAGCACGTAAAAGTCAACTGCCAATCATTAGCGGACTGGAGTTCCTCTGTGGCGACCCCTAACCGGGAAAAGCCGAAAGACAGTATATATAGTAAATATTTAAAAAACAAGCATCACGATGGGAAAAGAGGGTATTTCCACTTGAATCATGTGATGATGATATCACAAAATGGGCAGACAGTGGGTGGGGTATGTGCATGGTTATGGGTGGTGTGAGGGGTGTGGCCTAAGTGTGGTTTTAGCCACAACAGAAGGTAGCAGCCCTACTCCTAAGTGTTCTGTTTTGATACAGCTGCAGAACACCATGATTTCACAAGCATTTGTGAGAAATGTTTTACAAATTAATTCTGGGTAAATGGTAAGCAGATTAGACTCACGTCCTGAAAAAGAGAAACTGTGCTTCCAAGTATCATATTCTTGGAGATGAAATCAGCATCCAGCAATGAGGCAAACTGCTGAAAGATATCCATGACCCAATGTTATTGCTACATTTAAGGATGAATAACTTAGCTCATATAATTGGAAAATAACTGCTGCCGGATGTGTAAGGTCTTTACAAAAGACAATGGAATGGTATTATTATGATGGTTCATTATCATAGATGTGGAGGAATGTAACATACTTTTTAGAGACTGACCTAAAGTCAAATTGCTCAGACAATGGGCTTTATTGAAGCTATCAGATTTAAGAGACTGGAGACCCACATTTGTTCATTGGAATGGGATGACTTGACAAAATAGATCTGATCTGAATTTCTTGCACTTTTTGGAACCTTCACTCTTCTGAACATTCAGAGGTACAAGAGGCAATTGGTATCACATAAAATGGAATGTTATATAGGAGGGAGGGAAGAGCTAGAGCTGATATAGAGGTTATTAAAGTAAAAAGGGAGGTCCTTCCATGTTAAAAAGGGAGAGTGGCACCTACATGTCATGTATATCCTGGAAGCCATCTGGTGGGAAAAAGGCATTAGACAGAGAGACTTATGGAAGAGAGTTTACTTCACCCCCCCCCCCCATTGTGTCCTGGTGCAAATGACAGGTTCAGATTATATTTTTTATTCAGAGGAGGTATGGGATGCAGGTAATGAACCATCTTCTAATAGATCAATGTCAGCTGGGAGCCAGGAAGGCTACATTATAGTTGATTTGTTTCCACTGGCTAGGGCTAATGATGCTTTTCATGGGATAGCTGAACTTCTTTGTTGGGCAAGGTAAAGGCTTGACTTAAGTCCTAATTGAATGATGGTGCTTGGCCTGATATAATGGTTCACTTATAGAATTGTGAGTTGATGACTTGAAATCCCGGTTCAGAATTCTCCCCTACAGGGGATTAGAACTATGCACTCCTCAGACTGATGTTCAAGAGGAAAGGTATACTCCTGTGAACAGTCCTCTATGGCTTACTTTCGTATGACACTTAAAACCCATATTTCTAAATAGCTTTTGATGGAATGGGCTAACTCTTGTATTTTAATGCTATTTGTTTCCACAGCCTTAATGTGGATCTACTAATTTTTTTGTATTATATTTGTGCTTATTATTTGGTTTATCTTGATTTTTAGAGTTTTGTTATAAAATACTTTAACTTGAAGTTAATGAAAGAAAATAACAAGTAACGCATTTGATTATGAAAAATTGTGAATATCTGAGATGGAAACATATTAATTAACAAGCCTGCAATAGCTCACAAGACTATATAAAGACAAGCTAACTGATGATTAATGCCTTGAGTGTAAATTGTCCTGCGTAATAATGATGTGGTCGATATTACACTTGGGTGTGATGGTATATTTTGTAGGAGAGTGGACTGCCAAGGAGAATTCCATAGTTAATCAGCTAATAAATGCACATGCTACAGTTCCTACTATCCCTGATCTTTTAAGGCAACCCATTTTGAGCCAGAATATGACTCTAAACATAATAAATTGTGAGACCAATGAGTGAGACTTTAAGTCATTAACTAACATCATGTATTATTTTTACTTATTATATATAGTTCAGAAGTAGTTCTGCCCCAGATGATAGACCTGTGATTCCCTCTGGGGCTGCACATTGCACTCCATCATGCAATGACCCTTTAATGAAAAGAAATGGGAGAAGATAGAAAAGTGGTCAAATGAGGAGCAAGCAGGGGGGGAAACAAAGTGAAAGGAAGGCAGGAATGTGCAGGAAGGGTGTAGGTAAGAACTATAGCTATCTGTTTCTTCAACAGTAACAACTAGGCACATGTACAGTTTGTTAAATGAATTTTGACTGTTATCTCCACAGAAAGGGGTGACAACAACATAATTCCATTGCAAAGCCAATTGGACCAAATTAAGTATGTCAAGTAGACACATGTGCAAAATGGAGAGCTATGTGTTGCTTGATAATTTTGGGGGGGTTAGATGCCTTTTTTTTCTTTTTTTAAGGAGAGAATGGAATGTTGTGGAAGGGACATAGGCAGGTCTGCGGCGGGCAAGTTGGGAAGGTGAGGAAGCATTTGCAAACAGATAAGAAGTACAAGACAAGAGACAGGGTCAGTGAGGTACATAAAAGGGGGGTGAACACCTTGGTTGAGGTGGGATTAGGGGCATCACGAAGCTATGGACGTCATGTTTGGTGACATTTAGAATCAAGTCCTCATGCACTGGGCTGTCACCTCACAGCACCGATAGACACAGTGTCTGACATCTGCTTGTCCTTATATTATTCAGGATGATGATGGAGAACAGTGTCTCCACTCAGCATAGGCATGCACTAATTGTGTGGTGCACAATCCTATGCACCAGACTTGGCAGTTCAGCTCAGGTGACAAAGTCACCCCGTCTGCCTCTGGTCCCAGAGGGGACCACAGCCCTATCCTCTGAGACAGAAGTACCTGAGGGTCCAGGTAGGGCAAGGACACCAGGGAGGGGGGATGCTGCAGGCTGCAGCCTAGAAGTGTTGGGCATTGGTGCCGTAGCCAGTGGAGGGAGTGTAGTCAGACCATGGGGACAAGGCCTAACCTGCCCTGCTACAGTAATAACATAAATAAAATTAAAATTCCATAATGAAATAAAGTATAACACAAAATAATGGACAGAGTATCATTAAATAAAATGTAAGCATATAATAATAAATTAATACAAAAATAATAAATAATAGAGTTACAAACTCAATGAAAAATAATATGAAGTGAAAAGGTATATAACAGAAAAAAAATAGAAAATTATACATAATAAACAAACCACAGGTAATAAAAAATGATGATAATGAAAAATATGATTATATACATCATATAATGATAACAATACAAATAATAATAAAAAAAATATGAATAGCATAAAAAAACATAGGGAATGGGTGAGGTGAGAGAAAAAAAAAAAGAAAATAACATTAGTAACCACATAGATAATATACAAAAATATCTACAAATAATGTACAATATTCTGATACATTTTACATACAATAATACAAAATGCTAATAAATGCCTTTATTAATTTGAATACTACCCTGTTGCTAACACAGGCAAACTATAGTGCAGATCGTATTGCATCTACCAATCATTCTTGGGGGCATATATTGCACATATGCATGTTCCATGTATACTGATCACATTTGACAGCTGGCCATATGCAGCTATAGAGGTCTGCACTTCTCATACTATCATTATGACTATGTAACAGTACAGTACTTTTATTGATGATAACTAAAAAGTATTTTGAAGAAATGGTTTTAAATATGGGGAGTGTGGTATTCAAACCCAGAAGCAATCTTTATTGTAATACTGTACCTTTCCTTTGTGATATGGCATAATGCCTTTCTTTTGTTTTACAGTTTGTAGATAGGTTCAGTGTTATAATGATCACAATCTGCAGCATGCTCTTGTTGTCCCTGGTATATATATCATACTTTTCATTGGAATATTTATGTCAACTTAAACAATACTGTATACTTTGGACGTGTGGTTTTCTAAATTACCACCCTTGTCTACTCTGTAATACTGGAATGTTGTTCTAAGTAACACAACAATGCATACATGCCTTTGCTATCCAATGGAAAAATAAAGAGTGAATGTGGTAAAACGTTTTACCACAATAAGCTGTATTTACTCCTACTGCTAAAATAACATTACTGTTTGGAAGCATACATACCACTTGTGTTTCTCATCTTTCTCATTCTTTTTTCATAGGTCCACACATTCAGTGCTCATTCTGCATTAGCTCTGAGAAAAACAGAACACAGCAGAATACCATAAAGAACACCAATAATGAACATATGCAACTGCTATCTCCTACAAGCAGTGCCTGTAAGTGATCCTTACACATGTGTGGAATGTCATCAGTCCTGCGTTCCACAATCTAATGGTTGTGGGTATTCCTTTTCCTCATCCTGAGGTCTCAGTAATGATTCCTACACTGTTTGCCAATGTGGGGGTTATTGGTAACACTGGACAGAACCTGGGCTAAAGTATTCCATGCATCTGATTTGTAATCTGATCCATGATAGTGCTCCTGCAACAGCTGAGGACCATAATCATTCACTAGGTATCCAACAACTACTTTGGACTCCTGCACACCCCACCTTTGAGACCAGTGATGAAAACATCTCCCTGAACACCAGCCATGTCCAATGCAGATGAATACCAATGTAGAATGACTGTTCCCACCAATTCCAGTTATGATAGATACTGAGAACATATACAACTAGACTTTGCAACATTTGAAAATGGTGCGTGCTGCTTAACATCTCACAAACATGTTGCCCTTGTTTGCGCAATGGGAAACAATAAAGTGACATTCACTAATACAGATATTATCATATCAGTACATAACTGAAAATATTACTGTGTCATCCATCAAGAAAATACTTAGGATATGAGAAATACTAGGTCAACTGCTATAACTCAGAGATACTATAATGTGAAGTGGGACACCAATGAAAAGAGACAGATGTCTACTGTATTAGAACCCTGGACCTTATCCATGGCAGTCCTACACTCACAGCTGTTGCCAGTAAAAGAATTAAAGAATACATGTGTATGTTTAATTACATTGCTATGTAACACAAGGACACATTAGTAAAATACAAGGTACAATCCTTCTATTAGAACCCAGGATCATGTGAACTTCAGGCCAACACTTGACATCTGCAGCCATGGAGGAGGTTACATGAAAATCTACTACATTAATATTGATCTGCAGGTTTGTGCTTTGCAGGCTGACATTAATAGAATACATCTGAGGGGTATTTTTAGATGTCGTTGTCCCCCCGCTACATGGACGGTCCACTTCTAAAGTTTGTGCACTGCTACAGTGTGTGCAAACAAGCTGCCCATAGCTGACTCCATTTATGCTAAGCACAGGAATGTGCAGCAACATGCAATAGTGGCTCCAAATGTTAAGGTAAAAACAAGTGATAAAAGGCAGCATACGAAATCAATTTATCACACACACTACTAGACTATGTAACTACACAGGAAATATCCCTACATAGTTCTAAAATCCAATTTACCATCTAATGCACATGCCAGACACAGTATGTGTGCCTTAACCCTGTGTTTCAAACATACACTTTTGCAGCAAGCAACAACAGGCATCCAGCACCATACCTCTTAATTATCTACAGTAAGAAATCTGGAGAAAAGCACAAATAATGGAGGGACAAAGGCAAAAAAAATAGGGACACTCTTTAAATATTGTTCTTACAAAGTTAGGAACTGGAATGAATTACAGATTATGCATTAACATGACATTTCTGAAGGATATGAAGTCTGAAACTCAAATGTGTGTCATAGCTTACTAACTTCAGTCCTCAATGATTTGCCAGTGATATTACAGAAAACTAAATCTGTATGAGAATCAGACCAAATATATGAGTCCATCTGGACATTCTGCAAAAATGTGTACAGTTGGGAGGGATGTTCAGCACACAATCAAATTGAAAATAATGTACAGTCATAATAAAATATTATGTTACCTGCACATCTAGTGAAATGTTTATCCTTTACAGTACTGCACTTTCTGATTCCACACCAAATTAATATGTCTGTGTTTCTTAGTCTTTTATCAGTTATCTATCCAGTAGTCTTGGACATACAGTGTGTATGCCATTCAATATCATTGCATTTACAATGCTAAAGGATATTAACTGGGAATAATATGATATGCGGCTATCAACTAAGGAAAGACAGGTTGGATGTCACAAGCAAGCATTGACTGTTCTTTGGGGGTGGGGGAGCAAAGATGTGTGTCTGCTATGGCACTAACAAGACTGTGTTGGCCTGGTTACCCTACATGTCTGGCATCCTGTCTGATGTATGATTTAGTTATGGTTGAATAGTGTTATCTCTAATGCATCCATAATGGAGATGTATAGTGATCTTTGCAGATGGTTTTAGCCTGCTAGGTGTTGACTTATTGTGCTATGGCTTGTGCCATAGCCAATGCAAGAACTTTCTGAGCATGGCTCTGTCTGCCTACAAATACACCTGCTGCTGCTGGTTGCTCCTATGAGTCATCATTGGCCTGTGGATGTGGTGACCTTGGCATTGTCGGTAGGATGTGTTCCCTATCCCCTTGATGATCCTGGTGCAGCTGTTTCCACTATGTTAACTTGGGTAGCATAGCACACACTATGCGCATTAAGGGCCTGTCAGTAGATTGTAATGGTGCCCTCAGTCAGAGGTATGTAGGCACTGGCAATGTGGGTGCAGTAGCTGAAAAACATGCTCTACAGCAATAATGTTTGGACTGTGTTTTTCCCTACGGAGTTCCTGTGTGTGTGTGTGTGTGTGTGTGTGTGTGTGTGTGTGTGTGTGTGTGTGTGTGTGTGTGTGTGTACATCTGCCATGGGATGCAGAGGCTGATTCTGACACAGAGATCCAGTGATCCCCCTCACTATCACCAGATGCAGTCAGTATGCCTACTCATACACAGTCCACCAAGGCCATATGTATTGGACACTTGGGGGGGTGAAGACATTGACCAGGGAAGTATGGCTACTACTGAGGCTTCAGTGACTGTTCACACTGGCCATAGCCAAACTGTTGGTGAGATGCAACACAGGTGGATTGTTATACATGCTTGGAGGAGGTGTGCTGTCCCTCATAAACCTGCTGCAGGTGTCTCATCATGTGTCACTTGACACATGTTTAGGGACATCATGGAGGCACAGGCATGTTCAGAAAGGAACTCCAGGAGAATGCTCAGGGTTACAGATGCAGCATAGTCTGATATCCGTGACTGCCTCCACTGTGTTGTTGAGAACCTGGATTGGTGAATGACACATTGGAATGAGATGTGCCTGTGAGGGAGCTCAGTGTATCTGCCATGGAACACACATTGTCTGTGATGGAATGTCTGTTTGGAGGGAAGCACTGGCCTCATGGGCATAGATAAGCAACTACATCTGCTGAGAGCCAACATGGCCATGCCTAATCCTACTCCCAGAGTGGCAGTTCATCCACTGCTCCAGGAGGGAGTGTGCTGTCCACACCCAGGCATTGTAAGCCATGAGGTTGTGGCCTGGGCATTCCTACGAAGGGAGCGCATCCAGCAGACATTGTTCACCCTCAGGTAGTAACACAACATTTGGCCTTGGGCGTGGAGGTGCCATTGCAACACCTGGCAGAGAAAGTTCTCATGTTTGGGGTAGAGATGATGAACTGTCAGCTTTACCATGCATAGCTCACAGCTACCTGACATACAGACACATAGGACTAACACTGAGCTTGGCTGTGTTCAGGCAGACATTCATGCACCAATATCACATTGAGGGCACCTACAGACAAACATGCAACATTTACATGGTCCATCTTGCCTGCTTCCTTTGCTTACTCACAGACACACTTGCCAGCATTTTGTCTCAGCTTAAGCCTTCTGCACCCCCACACAACATACTGTGCAAGTGATGATAATTGTGCAACATCCCTGCCATCTATCATTTGGACTCAGGGATACTAAAGCTATGTGTCTGATGCACAGGGTGACTATCTGTATTAATATGATATTATTACCACCATTCGTGCTCTTGAACTGATATGTGTACCTGTCATTAAGTTTGTACATAGCCATTTAGACAGTTGCTAGCATAATAATGTATCTACTTTTGTAGTGGATGCTTTTGTAAAGGCTGCGAATTCAGACAATTAACATCTAACTTTCTCTTTAAGGATTGTTTAGTACAAACATATGAGTGGACATCCAAAGCTGACCCATTAGATTCAGATCACAGTATTGTATGTCAGCACTGAAGATAAATTTCATCAGAACAGTAATACAGTATGTTGTTCCTTTTTGCATTTACATCACCATAGGTTCTGAAGTTCATAGATGTGACTAGGGTATTGAACTGATGGTGTTTAGAAGCATAGCCCTTACATCACAATATAATATTAACAGTCAGATATAATGCATGACCAGGGTTTGTCTAGCAAGGACTACCCATGCCCGGGAGTTAAGCAACAGGCATCCATGGCAGATAACATTTTCACAGCAAGTCATTCAGCATGTCCTTCAACAGGGTAATGGAGTTGGTCTGCTTGACATGAATTTGACGCCTACTGCAGAGGAGAGATAACTTTTGAGAGATGCATCTGTTTCTCCAGCATGCCCTGTGTATATCATACTGTACATTAAGGTCCCTGGGACAGGTTACTTGAATCCCACATTACTTACACATGTACAGCATTGTCATCCCATTTTGGCCACAGATAGCCCTGTAAGGAATACATAATCTGCCCCAAAGCTATCTGCATGATACTGCACAGAGTGACAGATACATCAGTGTGCCCACAGATGACACATGTTGGAGACCCTCTGATGCTTTATTACTCAGATATCTGAGGTCTGTCAATTTGGTGCAGCTGTCTGATAAAATAAATTTCAAAGGGTGGATTACATTCATTAATACGGCCAATTAGGGATGAGTATAGAGGACTGCTAACATATATTGGTATTGATGTAATGCTGTTACTAATCAGATGTAAGATGTGGAATATCTACTGCCCCACAGTAGACCCAGGTTACAATTGGCATATGTTCCAAGGTCTATCAATGCAGAAGTGGGGACTACTGTACTCATGGTTATTTTATAATAACCAGGAACATTGATTCTTACCACAGAGTATGCTGATGCAGTTCTGTGCAGTTCATGTAGCACCCATGGCTTTGTCAGCAGTCATTGGTGCCAAAAAATACCTGTTTTGTTCAGGAATTCTGAGACATATATGTCAAACATGAGGGGCCACAGTACTGGCACTTCTGTAACCACACAGTTGACACATCTACTGCTTGAGGTGAAGTCTCACACTGTGATTGAATGCAGTTGGTCTGTTCCATTTTCAAACAATCTGATAACATAGGATTTGATATTTACCTTGGTTAGTTCTAAAGCCAAAAGACACAAAAAAAGTTTCCCACTGATAACAAATGTTGGATTGTGTTGAAGGCCTTGGCCAAGTTACAATAGTTTATGTGAACATCTTTGACTTTGTGTATGTCTCTGGTTACAGTCTTGAATCCCGCCAGGTTTTTTAGCCACAAGATACCCTTGAGAACACCTAACTGGAACACATCTAGTGTTTGGAGGTCACTTATTTCTTTGTGTCTAAGATACAGGCAAACTGTATCTATTGCCTTATGCCAGAGGTTGCATAAATGTATGGTTCTTAACTCATTCACTGCAATGGAGCTCAGGAAGTTTGCATGGTTAACTTTGAATTTGTGGAGTCTAAGCCTTTTGGCAGAATCAAAATATGTCCTCACCTTTCAAACAAAATGCTCATATCTGGAATAATAGTAGTAATAAAAGAAGTGTAAATGGCAAACTCTGCAGCACAAACTGTTTTTACAGTAGTAGTATTCTGTAGGTTCTAGGTCTTTACTTAAACCAAATTTTATAAGTCAAAGTAAACACAGTAGCTATTATATTTCTAATATTTTGTGAACAACTTACAGTATCTCAGCAACTACTCAATTTATGCACATGCTTTCAGCAACATTTTATTCATCTAGCTGAGAGCATTCATATGAAGCTAAGGAGTTCTGTCTGTGTTACTTGGCTGTTGAGATATTTAGAAAAATGTGAAAATTATATCTATGTAAAATAATATCATAAAAACAGCAGTTAATATCTATTTACTTGCAACAGACAGAGGTCAAATATTAATGCAGTTAAGTTTGCCATTGTGTAAGCTTTAAGATGACATTTATTAAAAGCTTGTAAGTAGCATGATTTTAGAATTATTGATGCAAATATGAACAAGCAATTTGATGCCTAGAGACGTCAGCAGGAGTTAACTGCAGATGCACCTGGAGACGTAACTCAAATGTATTGAGTTAATTACACTGGCATTTTGTCAATCTCCTCTTGTGTGGTTGGAAAATGGTGACTGTATTACATTCAATATGGACAACAGCAGTATTCAGATTGTGATTAAATATGGTGCCTAGGGGAGTAACTCATTGTTGAAGCACATGAAGAACACAGGCCGGAATGCCATCTGGTCACATGGAGACTGTGCTTCTGGTTTTGGAGAGGGCAGTGATAACTTTGTCAATGTAAATACCACACTTTGGAGGTGATGTGGCACACATGGTTTGTACTAGGTGTGGTTGTGGCAGTGGGGCAGTGATACCTTTGTCATTGTAGATACCACAGTCTGGAAGTGATGTTGCACACATGGTTTGTACAAGATGTGAGGGTGGCAAGGGGGTCACTTTTCAGCCAAACATGTCTGCTAGCAAGTTTGGGAGTTACACTGGGTCAGTGTCTGCACTACCATATGCAATTTGATACAAATAAATCTGAGTTATATAATTTTACAGATGTACATGAAGAAAGCCCTCTGGTTATCCCGGACATGTTTTTGTGTGAAGTCTTAGCATGGTTGCTCTGTGTGGGTTATTGATGTTGTCTTATTTCCATGTTTATGCTGAGGGGTGTGGCCTCCCACCCCTGGTTTCTCAGTGTTATAATTGTAAATAGCAGCTTCTTTCACTTACTTTATAATGTAGTTATGACAAACATACACCAGTATTGTTTGTATTTTCTGGAGGATCTTTGTTTGAGCCTATCAGGCATGGATGTGCATATACATTTGTGCAGATGTGTAGACAGGGTATCAGGGAGTAAGGTACTATAGCTGTCAATGACCATTGTGCAAACTGTGTTTTGGAAGCATTTTAGACCATCCCTTAGGAGTGTTTAGTTACCTTGTGTTAGAAAAATGTGTATTTGAATATATGAGAAATGCTAGTTTAAAAGCAAAGTAGTATATAATGCATTTTATTCTATTAATCATACAGCAGAAAGGACTAATTCATGTGTAAATGTAAGTAGTTTTGAAACTGCAGTGTGGCTTGAAGCAAACTGACCTCTGACCCTGGCAGATGCTAGCTTAGCAAGTTTTAATGTTTATGCTTTTCACTAGTGATTATCTGCTGGGTCAGGAAATTAAATATGTGAAATAATGAAATCTTCTGCTCTTTCCTGCTGGGATGATTTGGCCTTGTATATGTGTTACTAAGATAGCATGCAGCTGGTGGGAAAGTGTTACAGTGAACAAAGATGTGTATTAGAAGATTGAATCCACCATTGTATTCGAACTGATGTGAAACCTTGAAGAAGTAACTTTACAGAAAAACATTATGTCTGACCAGGTGGATAGCAAGGCCGTATTGTTACCATAGGAGAACTTTTTTAAAATATACAGCATCAGCAGTTTTTATGAATAGAGGACTGTAAGCTAAAGTAATGTAAATGCCCTGTGACATACCACATCAGTAAGGTGGGCACAGCTTGAATGTTAAGACTATATAAAATTATGTGCTTCCTGTTACATGTTAGACAAAATTCTGTACTTGTACGTTTTTTTGCCTCCTGGTGTAGACTAGTAAACTTTTTGATCCTGAACCTCCTGTGTATTGAATTCTTAATTTTATTTAACAGTTTGGTCCTTCGGACCGGAATTCCCTCAGACAGCTGCAGATCAGAGTCTACCCGTGGTCGAATACTGCGCAGGAGAAGTTACCGAAATGGTTCTTCTTGGGTGAAAAGACCTCCGAATGAATTGTCGTTTAAAGAGGCTGGCCACTTTCTAATCTGTGGCTGAAGAGTGGATAATGGATGACTCAATACCGGAGGCTCAGGTAGGAAGATTTGCATTTTTTCTGTTTTAGATCAGGGATTAGGTTACAGTATATTATTGTCAAGAGTTGTTATGCAGATCAGAGACAAGAGGAAGTACTGTATATTTGGTCATAGATCAGGGTAACAGAATAAGGTAGGCAGTTATTCTAGATAAACTGTGAAAAGGAACTGAACTTCTGATATCACGTGATAAGAAGGGTTACGTAACATTTTCTTTTACCATGGGAAATCAGTGCACTAAAACATCGCGAGATCCGCCCCTAACCGAAGACGCAAAATACATGCAATTACAACGTTTTGATAACGTTAGGTATTATACGAAATGGGTTAACAAATATGAATTTGATGGTAAACTAGATAAAACTTCACTAGTTAAACTCCTTAAACAATTTAAATCCAATGCGGGAGGTCAGGCAAAAAAAGCAACGCCAATTAGGCATTCCTCAGGCACACAGGTGGATTGAGGAAGCGAATCGTAGAGAACAGAAGCTGAAAAATTCAAAAACATTATTTTTAGACAAAGAAGATAATAACTTAGTAATAGCAACAGCTCCTCCTCCTCCTCCCTTGCCCCCTCCTTTACCCTTTTCAGGATATGAAGCGAGTGGACAGGCTGGTCCACCTCTGCGTTATCCTGAAGTCTCAGCAAGACCACAACCGTTTGTTAGATATCCTATTGAAACTAGGTCCCAGACACGTAAAATACATAAGGACGCAGAATCATATCAAATAGAGAGAAACCTACAGGATGAGAGTGAGGAAGAAATATGCCCACTTATAGAGGTTCCAAATCCTCAGGCAGGACAAGAAGGGCAGGACCCAACACTCTTAGTATATAGACCATGGACACCGGAGGATATCTGGAAAGCTACTGAGGGAATCCCCCATCCGAAAGTTAATTTTACGAAATTTTTGGAAGATTTACAAGGCATGAGGTTGAGTTACCACTTGAATGGGGAAGAAATAGAGAAAGTAGTAAGACAAATTATAGGTCCAGATTAGCACATGATTTGTGGCACCTGGAATCCTCGTAATGCAGAGCTCAAACCCCTCCCACATAGTGATGCAGAATTAGACAACAGAGTGAAAGGTCTTACAGACCGAATCTCTGAGAAATGGTAACCTAGAGCAGACTGGACTTGCATTAATCAATGCATACAACAGGAAAATGAGACAATAGATGGATACTATGCTAGATTATTAGAATGTTTTAATAATCATAGCGGTATGTCGGTTCCTGAGAACCAAACAAATGATTCCCCGTATGAACAACAATTGAAAAATGCATTTTTGAAAGGTTGCATTGCACCTATTAGTAGCTTCATTACGAAGCATATGCTAGACCATCGAACAGGAAGGCTACAAGCCTTGCTTGAGTTCGCTAGACATGCTGAAAGACATTTTAATAGTAAAAAGAAAACGAAGGAGCAAGTCTTCACTGCTAAAGACGGAGCTGAAGTATTTGTGTTACAATCAGGTAAAAAGGGCAAGAAGAATGCCCAGGGAAACAAACAGTCTGACAAACGATCAGAAGATTTTGAAGAGAGGAAAAAGAGAGGTGAATGCTTCATGTGCGGGAAAAAGGGACATCTAGCAATGGATTGTAAGCAGAACTAAAAGGTAATTACAGAAGATAAGGGAGATGAGGACTGACTATATGATAGCGAAGATACATCATGCAAAAGTCAGAAATCATCAGGAAAAGTTAATAAACAAAAAACAAATGTAAATGTGATAGAAGGAATAGAGGAAGTGCAAGAAGATATGGAGGATGAAGAAAGTGAAATTTTGGACTTAGCACTATTGAGCTTAGAGCTCTACTTAGCAGATACGAAACCAGAAGTTACACTTCTGGTGGAGGGAAAGGAAGTCAAATTTCTGTGTGACTCAGGAGCGTCACGGACCCTGATACACCCCTCCAAGTTACCAGAACATTCCGAATCACCTGATTATATACTAGTAAAAGCAGCAAATGGACAACTATACAGGGAACCACTTTCCCATGATATAGCAACAACTGACCCTGTTTCAGGTATGACCCAGAGAAGTAAAATTGTTGTTTCTGCAAAATGTCCAGTAAACCTATTGGGCAGGGACCTTATGCAGATATTTGGCATAGCAGTAGTTCCAACTATACAAGGTATGGAGTCACAGAGACAAATGGATACCTTTGTAGTGCGATCAGAGGGTGAAATTTTTTACTGGTACAGCCAGGACCTAGTCACGACTGGTCCAGGGGCAGTAACCGAGGAACTGATGAACGTAGTCATCAGTAAAGCCCCCTCCCTTGACACTGATCGACAGCATTTGTTACACTGTACTCTATACTACTGTACTACACCAGGACCTGATAGAGAGTATGAGCAAGAATTGTTCAGAAATCGTGCAACTAGATTAGTATTGCATACTTTGTACTGGGATACTGAGGGGAACAGTGTAGTTAGCTGTTCATTACCTCAAGAATTCCTTGCATTATATAGATCAAATCGATTACCACGTCAGCTTGACAAAGAATAAAAATGTAAGATGGGCAGACTTAGGAGAAAAGGTGACAAGATGGGAGAAACAGACTGATTTAGAACTGTCAGAACAAGGGATACAGAAACAAAAACTGAATTGGTTGACACAGACACATCCAGCTGTTCACTTGCAATCTAGTGAGGACAGCTGATTAGCATTTTTATTAGAAGAAGAAGAAGAAAAGTCCTTATGTGAAATTCCAACGACTCTTTGGTCAACAGGCAAGTCAGATGTAAGACTTATTCGAACAGCAGGACCAGTTACAATTACCCCCAAATCAGCATTTAGATCACAGAAAAGACAATACCCTTTGAGAAAGGATGCAGAAATAGGAATCAAACCTATAATAGCAGCATTACTCAAAGAAGGAGTACTGGTAGAATCTTCTGATTCACCATGTAATACACCCCCCTATTTCCTGTTAAGAAAGCAAACGGGGAATGGCGGATGGTTCAAGATTTACAAGCTGTGAATAATGCAGTAATACCTAGAGCACCTACGGTGCCAGACCCCCATACTTTGTTAAACGATTTAAAACCACAACAGAAGTATTTCTCTGTGGTAGATATTAGCAATGCTTTCTTCTCGATACCTATACATCCTGATAGTCAATATTGGTTTGCATTTACATTTCAGGGTAAAAGGTATACATATACTCGACTACCACAGGGATATTGTGAGAGCCCAACAATATTTGCACAAGAAATGGCTAGCAACCTGGCAGGGTTTACCCCACCGGGAGGTAGTCAGATTCTACTTTATGTGGATGACATCTTGCTAGCAGCCCCCACCCAGCAACAATGCAGGAAGGAAACTGTAGAGTTATTAAAATTTTTAGCAATACAAGGACACAAAAGTAAGTTACAACTTTGGAAAAAACAAGTTAGATACCTAGGATATGTAATTTATTTATTTTTATTTATTTTTTTAGCATTTGTTGACCGGGAATGTCCGACTAGGTTCCACAGAGCCTGTTTTCAGTGGAGGCCCGGGGAGAAATGCTCCAGATGTATGTCTTTGGAAATCCAATTTGTAATATCCAATGAAGGCAGAATATTAGACGAAGAAAGAAAAACAGCAATTTTGCAAGCACCCAAACCAGTAACCAAGAAGGAAATGATGTCTTTTTTGGGTACAACTAATTTCTGTCAGCTGGATACCAAATTATGCTTTGGAATCTGCTCCACTGACTGACTTGATATATAAAACACCAATGGCAGCACAAGATATTTTACAATGGACACCTGAAGCAGAAACGGCTTCCTGCAGGTTGAAGCAGTTGATAGCTTCTTCATTAGTTTTAGGACTCCCAAATTATCACAAACGGTTCTTTCAGACCGTAGATTGCAAACAAGGATATATGACGTCAGTGCTGACGCAACAACATGGGGACAAGCAATGCCCCATATCCTATTATTCATCGCAGTTAGACCCAGTGGCGCGATCTTTGCCTCACTGTGTACAAGCAGTAGTTGCAGCTGCAATGGCAGTACAGGCTTCGGCCTCAGTGGTGTTATTCCACCCTCTCACATTGAGAGTGCCTCATGCAGTCGCAATAATTTTACTGCAAGAAAAAGTAGCATACCTCTCTCCTGCTAGACATCTTTCATGTATGACTATACTGCTGAGCCAACCTCATATGATAATTGAACGATGTACGACATTAAATCCATCAACATTACTGCCAACTCAAGCGGATGGCACACCACACAGCTGCCTGTGGGAAATTGAACAGTTAGCTTTGCCTAGGCAAGATCTCACAGATATGCCCTTGGATAATGCCGAGGTGACATATTACGTGGACGGCTCATGCAGAAGGGGCCCTACAGGAAAGAATCTAGTAGGGTATGCAGTAGTTACAGACACTGAAATTCTAGAAGCCCAATCCTTACCACATAACTTATCTGCACAAGCAGCAGAATTGATAGCTTTGACATGGGCATGTACTTTAGCAAAAGACAAGTGTGTAAACATATATATTGATAGTCAGTATGCTTTTTCTACAGTACATGTATTTGCGCAACAATGGAAAAATAGAGGAATTATAACATCTAGTGGAAAACCTATTAATCATGCGCAATTTATTTTGGAATTATTAAAATCTATTCAGTTACCTACCAAAGTAGCTATTTGTAAATGTGTAGCTCATACAAAACAACAGGATAAGATTTCGAAAGGTAATGCATGAGCTGATACAGCTGCAAGCAGCCTCAGACTCAGAAACTTGACTTTAAAATGAGGAATTACAACCCTCTGAGATTTTAGATTTAGACATGTTAAAAACAATGCAGACGCTTACTACAAAAGCAGAAAAACAAAAATGTAAAAAACGAGGTGCAATTCTTGAGAATGGACTGTACATTTCCAAAGAGAGAAAACCGATATTGCCGTCTAATTTATTTAGATATGCAGCTTTGTTGAGCCATGGGCAGTGCCATGTCTCAACAGGGGGGATGGTACAGTTAGTAAACCGAATATTCCAAACATATGGATACATAAACTACACAAAAAAAATTTGTGCAGCTTGCCATACTTGTAACAAGCACCATGCACAAGGGGCATATAAAACCAAGCAAGGAAGTTTTCCTATACCACCATATCTGTTCCATACTATTTGTATGGATTTCATAGAATTGAGTAAGTGTGAAGGGAAGAAATACTGTTTAGTTATTGTAGATATGTTTTCCAAATGGGTAGAAGCTTTTCCAACCAAAAATCTGGATGCAACAACAGTGGCAAGAGCCCTGATAAAAGAAGTAATCCCTAGATTTGGCATTCCAGAAAGGATTTATAGTGACAACGGCACACATTTTGTGAACCAGACAATCCAACAACTTGGGAGATTTTTTGGTATCTCCTTAAAGAACCATTGTACCTACCACCCACAGTCAGCAGGACTAGTGGAAAGGTACAATGGTACCTTTAAGAATAAACTAAGGAAGTTAGTTGAGGAGACCCAAAAGAATTGGATACATTGTCTTCCCTTGGCACTGCTGAGTATGAGAACGGTTCCAAATGTGAAGGGTTTGACTCCCTTTTGAAATGATTTTTGGGAGAGCATATTATGTGCCTCAGTGGAAAGCTCTCATGCCTGCAGAGCAAGAGGGTGACAGTTCATTAGCTAGTTATATGAGGAAACTGTTAACAAATAAATCTGTTTTGCAGTTTAACTCTTTTTCAGATAAGGAACAGACCAGACCGGTGGAAGCAGTTTTGGATCCCAGAACATGGGTGTGGCTGAAAGTGACGAAAAGGAAGAATTGGGCGAGTCCAAAGTGGTAAGGACCATACCAAGTTCTGTTGGCAACGCCTACTGCAGTCAGAGTGGCTGAGAGGACGTCCTGGGTTCATTTGACACACTGCAAACCGGTAAAGAACTTTCAACTTGATAAAAACTTTGTGACTAATACACAACAGGACCAAGATGGCCAAAAACAAAGCGAATAGAAATTTAGATCAACCCCAGAGATGTTGCATAATAATTTTGTTGAGTATACATTTATTGACTGTAATTGTAACAATTTTCCTCTTGTTGTGGTTTATCCTGCACACAACCACACAAGTGAAAGTGGGAAGGCATGGCGAAACGTCTATAGACTGGCATCCAAATTTTAACACATACCTAGCCATGAAGTGTGTATATGCAGAAACTATGAACATTTCAAATTGCTGGGTTTGTACAGTTATACCAACAGCATATGGAAGACTGATAATATCTGCTGTCCCTTTGGGGATAAATGAGACTTGGGAGAATTTACTCTTTGACACAGGAACTGTGAGATCACAGGACAAAATAGCTTTATTTTTACCTGTCACACAAAAAGGAATTGTATGTTTTTACAAAAATGATACTCTCCAGGTGGGCTGGAGCAATTGTAATATAACCATATCTTAGGAACACACCAAATCCACTGGATACACCACACAGAGGAATCCACAATGTAGAAAACTTCTTTAATGAAAAACTGGAACACACAAGCGCTTTCGCATAGTAACACTATGCTTCTTCAGGTGTAATAAAACATGAAATTGAGCAGCCTTTTATACAAAAGCTCTTGGCGCTCAAAACTGGCTAATCAGAACACTAATTGAATAATTATAGCATTCATGCTGAGCTAGTTTAAAGAGGTATCATTAACAAATTCAAAAATGTTAAACATAGACAAAAAAGAATAAAAGGCATATGAAAAAGCATGAATAAAAACAGTTAACATAAAATGCGCCAAAGCGCCTTAAAACAATTATGCTGTCACACCAAAAAACAGCAACTTCTGGCGTAAGCTGACAGTACAAGCCTGCTGAAAACTCAGAATTGCTTATAAAACAAAGCAACAAGTGTCAGTGATCAAATGCATAATATGGTCCACATTTCAAAATGTTCACAAAATATGAGCAAAAGAACCACGAATACATTAATAAAATACTTTAATAAATTATTAAAATAAAATAAAATAAGATATGTAATATCCCTAGAGGTAGAATCGCTCAACAGAGTTCATCGTGAGCCCCTTACCATAGAGCTAATAACCAGAGCTAATGCATCAAAAACACCAGATAATCATATTGTTGTATCAGTAAGGGCAAATGGTATTATCAAACTCTGCCTAGCAGAAGTATCCATGTAATAAATATTGTCAAGAAATGGCAGTGTAGTGTCATTAATGAGTAGTGCAGAACATGCCGGATAATAAAATCAGCTTAATATCGCCTTCTCAATAAAGAAGCATCTATAGAACCTACTAATGCACGAAATCCTAAACCTATATAACAAAGTTGACTTACACAAAAAGTAAGTAATAAAACTCACCAGTAACGACAACAATGAAAATAAAAATAAAACCGTTGTAGCATCCTGTATGCACGGAAAGCCATGTGACGACAGTCAAAACAACGAAAACTGGTCCGACAGTAAAAAACATCCTATTACCAACAACAACTGTCGGACTAAACAAAGAAGGACTCACCTTCATCATAACCATCTGATCAACGGCTTTACGTAAAACCAGAAAAACTAACAACAAAATCCAACTGATAAATCAAATACTGAATGTTGATACAAGTATATGAAAATATATAATAAAGCATCAGAGGATCTGGCGGAATGCAAAACACTATTTACCACTATAAAGATGGTGCACATAAAAAGTGGCAGCATAAGCCGCCCCAATAAAATGTAGACACCCAACGGGGATCTAACATAGCATATAAATATAGCGACTGAAATATGGTATGAATATAATACAAATCTACCATAATAAAAAATAAAGGCAACAAAGAGAGACTCAATGATTACATGGAAAAAGTATATAAAGGAATATATATAATGAATATATATACAAGATGTAAAACCAACTGCAAGTTAACTGCACACATAATGTTGTCCAGTTATACAAAATACCAGAAGACTTATATAAGCCAAGCAGCAGTATGTAATAACATGAACTGGAAAGTGAAAAATCATAGATGTTATTGACACAATATGGAGGACTTAGCAGTGCACGCAACTGGTTAGTAAACAGGTGTAGTATAATGTGACACTCCTAAACTTACCTAAAGTCACTATGACATAGAATATGCTAATTAATAAAATTGGAATATGATAAACAGTTATAGGGAGTCAAACCATAGTTCAATCATGCCTCAAGGGGGCCTTAGCAGCATCACATCAAGCATAACTAACAGATAGGTATGTAAAATTATGGACAAACCTAAAACTCAGTGTAGGAAAAAATGAAAAGTGCATGATACATGCAGCATTACCAGGAAAAGGTGAACCTATAGGAGGGCACTAAAAGACTGATAATATCTGCTGTCCCTTTGGGGATAAATGAGACTTGGGAGAATTTACTCTTTGACACAGGAACTGTGAGATCACAGGACAAAATAGCTTTATTTTTACCTGTCACACAAAAAGGAATTGTATGTTTTTACAAAAATGATACTCTCCAGGTGGGCTGGAGCAATTGTAATATAACCATATCTTACCGATGTTATATTAAGAATAGTAATGGCAATACTTTTTGCAATACTAATTATGACTCATATTTGAACTCATTGAAAACAACCATGAATGACATTCGCAAGAATCCAGTTTTGTTTAAACAATTGTCAGTTATAGATCAGAAAATGTTTCATGCAGGGCTAATGCGTATTAGTACTAAAGTAGAAAACTGTTATTTTATTTGTGGCAAAAAAGCATATAAATGGTCACCTGAGAAGTGGTCCGGCAGTTGTTTTTTGGGTTATCTGGTTCTGGCAATAAGACATACTGCAGAATTACCTTTGGGTAAGATACAAAACGTGAGAGAAGTAGCCCAAAAACCTGAAGGTCCAGTTGAAAAACCTGTAAATCCAGTTGGAAGGATCGAAGCTGGCTGGAAAGACCATAATACCGTGAAAGACAAAAGTAAATTGACTCATATGGACTTGAGTGACAGTGTTATATCTTGGGCAGGAATATTTCCAGCATATGGAGCATTCAAATCGATCTGGGAGCTGAGGAAGTTGTCAAAACTTCTCGAAGTAATGAGTAACACAACTTTTTCTGCCCTAGAATTGGTGACTGATGAACTGAATGCAATGAGAACTGTTGTGCTACAAAATCAAATGGCTCTTGACTTCACCCTAGCGGCGAGAAGTGGTACGTGCGCGCTTATCAAAGAAGAATGCTGTGCGTACATACCAGACAACAGGCATGAAATTAATAACCACCTAGAGGTAATTCAGCAAGTATCAGCTATGACTGAACCAGGCCCAAACCCACTGATGGACTTTTTCCAGAATCTATTTCGGGGTGGGGTTCCATCCTAATGAATATTCTGATTGCCATTTGTGTGGGTATACTCCTAATAGGAGCATGTGTTTGCTGTGGAATTCCCTGCATGAAAAGACTAATCAAAGATTTTATTGATGTATCTGTTACTGAAACTTTGTACCAAGATATTGAGATTGAAAAATTGATCTCAGATGACATTTTTTCTGAAGTATAGATTGAATGATTCACCTAGCTGAAAATCCTAAGTGGAAGAGGTTGGGAGATGAAATGACACTATGCATACTTCAAAATAAAATAAAAAGTATTAATGGGGGGGAAATGTTAGAAAAATGTGTATTTGAATATATGAGAAATGCTAGTTTAAAAGCAAAGTAGTATATAATGCATTTTATTATATTAATCATATAGCAGAAAGGATTAATTCATGTGTAAATGTAAATAGTTTTGAAACTGCAGTGTGGCTTGAAACAAACTGACCTCCGACCCTGGCAAATGCTAGCTTAGCAAGTTTTAATGTTTATGCTTTTCATAAGTGATTATCTGTTGGGTCAGGAAATTAAATATGTGAAATAATGAAATCTTCTGCTCTTTCCTGCTGGGATGATTTGGCCTTGTATATGTGTTACTAAGATAGCATGCAGCTGGTGAGAAAGTGTTACAGTGAACAAAGATGTGTATTAGAAGACTGAATCCACCATTGTATTCGAACTGATGTGAAACCTTGAAGAAGTAACTTTACAGAAAAACATTATGTCTGACCAGGTGGATAGCAAGGCCGTATTGTTACCAGAGGAGAACTTTTTTAAAATATACAGCATCAGCAGTTTTTATGAATAGAGGACTGTAAGCTAAAGTAATGTAAATGCCCTGTGACATACCACGTCAGTAAGGTGGGCACAGCTTGAATGTTAGGACTATATAAAATGATGTGCTTCCTGTTTCATGTTAGACAAAATTCTGTACTTGTACATTTTTTTGCCTCCTGGTGTACACTAGTAAACATTTTGATCCTGAACCTCCTGTGTATTGAATTCTTAATTTTATTTAACACCTTGGATGATGATTGTGAACCTGAATCCTCATTTGGGTAGTTCAGTAGCTATATCTACTTCAAAACATAGCACCTTGGGGTTGGATTAATGGTGCAGACACTACACATGTGCCATTACATTGTTCACTCATATTGTTGAGATACAGGTCTAGAATATGAGATAACCTTGAGGGGTGTTGCACACTTTCTTCCATGGCATTTCAGTTTACAAACTCCAGGTAATATTGTGCAGGTGAGTTTTTTGTCCTATAATTATCCTGATCAATGGATGCATACTTTTACTCACCCTATCTGAGTTGTTTTGCTCAACTTTAATTGCCCCGTGTAGTAATATATTGGCTGTGTGGCCATCTGTATTTATGGATGGTGACGTATTGTGATAACAAGAAGGGGTTTCCTATCCAAAACAGGTTGGACATAGAATAACTCCATATAGTTATCTTCTCTAAACAGCCTTGAAGTGTACTAATCTTCAATGTAAATAGATACAAAACCTCCTGTGGTACACACAACTTCCATTTGCTGTGTGGATGTTTGGGAGGCATTGTAGCCTTGCAAGGGCAAAGTACATACAGCTGCCTTAAACCAGGTTTCTGTGACTGCACAGACATCAACATATCAACATCTTCATCGCGAAGAGTGCTTACCGAAAGTGTGGTTTAAGATGTGAACTCCTAGGTTTTAGCATCATGGCCCTCAGTTTGTTGGAGGTGTACATTTTCACATTTATCATTTTGCTTTTGTGACCTTGCTTAATAAAGGGATTATGGTGCAGTCAAGTAGGTTATATTTGGCAAAGCAGTGTACTTTATCCACCATGTCATCCCCCACTGACAGGTACTGTATCACCGTACTATGACACCAGAAACTTAGGCAAGTTCAGAGAATCTTATGTACTTTATATAGTGGTATCATCCCAGGGGAGGCTATAATGCTGTTCAAACATATGGACATACCTGGCGGGGACCAATTTTTAGATAGCTCAGTCCTGTATGCATACATTTCATATAGTCACATCTCAGTTTGTACATACCAAGATGAAATATGCTGGAAGAAGAGTGGGAGTTGTTGTTGAGAGACTTGATTGCATGTGTGCTGTGACAACTATTTCTGCTGCACAGTGACACTAAATACATGTTGACTGGGGCATCTGTATGTCTCACTATACAGACAACTATTATGAAAACCTTTGGGATACATGCCCATTGTCTTGAGAACTTCTATGATGAGACAGTGGTGATGATATGTCTTAGGTATATTGTCTGCTTGTAGCCTGATTGTATTTAGGATGTGTCTGCTGTTTATGTTGGTTTGTGGAGAGTACCTCTGCACATGATGGTTTGTGCTGGGTGCATATTATGAGTAGGAGTAAATTTGTTTGCGCAGGCAACCTTTCTAGTGTTACCCATCTAGAATCTAGAGAGCACAGATTCCAGATCCCTACGTTATGTGAATATTTTGAAATTTGTAATTCAGTGATGTTGGGGAAACAGGTTATTCAGTGCATGAGGCATTATCTACACTGAGTTAGGAACTCATGTCAACTATGCTAGCAGGAGAAACAGAGGGGAAATAGTAGTTGATAATGGGAGGTTTGAATCTGGTATCTGCATAGAGAATGCAAACTGGAGGGGTATATGTGATCTAACTGCCATTTTCAGGTGACTAATCTATCAGCTGTACATTATGATGTTCTTCATAAGGTGGATCAGTACCTCTGTTATTGATAGTTAAGTGGGTAAATTGCTGCTTGTTATGCAACAGAAGTTCTGACAGCTAGATCTGCTCTGCTACATAGCAGCAGCCAATTGTATTTGAAAGCAAGTGTATTGCTGTTTCTGCATTTATGAGGGAAAAGTGTTAAAATCTCTGCACACAATCCAGATAAATTGTTAAAGCCACCCAAACTGAGTCCAGACACAGTACACATCAATTAGATACTCCTGCTGTGCACTCATACCACAAGTGTACAGATGGAGTTTCTTCAAATAGAGATGCCATCTTCTTTTACCCATTCTTTTGGACAGTACTATTAGGGCTCGCCACAGCAGATGTTCTGCTTCCATTTCTAACCATCCTCTGAATCCTGCTCTGTCATACCCACCACCTGCATGCTGTTTGTCATCACATCCATATACCTTATCTTGGGCTTCCTATTTTTATTTTCCTAGCATTTCCATCCTTAGCATTCTTCCCCAAATATACCCACCATCAGTCCTCAGCACATGTCCAAACCAACACAATCCCATCCCTCTGTCTTCATTTCCAAACCGTACAACCTGAGCTGACACTGTAATAAATGGTTAATATGCCTGTCTATCCTTGGCTCATACAGTGCAAACTGTAACATCTGGTACTCTGCCAACACCTGTTATGACTCCTGCCTTTTTGTCAGTGGCACCATCTGCAACACATATGACATAGCTGGTCTCACTACCATCTTGTAGACCCTCCATGTCAGTGTTATTGGTACCTGTCTGTCAAAGATCATTCCTGACACTCTTCTCCACACACTCCACCATGCATGTTCTCTCTCTCTTCTACACTTGTCTTCCATACTCACCATTACTCTGAACTGTTGGTCCAGAGTATTTCACATCATATGTATTTGCCAGCTGTACTCCATGCATTTTAACCATTCCTCTAGCCTCCCTCCCATTTGCAAACATACATTCTGTCTTAGTCCTGCTGGCCTTCATTCCTTTACTCTGTAAAGCATATATCCACTTCACCAGGGTCTATACACCTGTACCCAACTCTCAGTACAGACAGCAATATCATCCGCAAAAACAATAGTCCACATTGACTCCTATGTGATCTAATGTGTCAACCTGTCCATCATCATTGCGAATAGACATCATGATGTTTGTATTTACAATAACGATAATGGCACTGTTGTCTGTCTTACATAGGATGAGGTGACATCTACCCATCTGTCAGGCCAGTGTGTGGCCATGGCCTGCTGTGACAAATACATATCCTTTAATCTGGTAATAGCTGATGAAATCAGCAGTGTCTGTCAAACACAAAGGAACAGTGTCCCTTAGGCTGCTGTAAAATGCTCTAACATCCACCGACAGCTCACACACATACAAACACAGTTGACTGCAGTGAGAATAGAACCACTACCTATGTAAGTTTATGAACTACAGATCAAAGTACTTAATGCATGCACCACAGCGCAAGTCTGAGTTTAACAGGATTGCAGGTGATCTTATGGTAGATGACATCAGCAGGCCAAGTGGGGGACAAGAGGCTGGAGGCCTGCATCAGTTTAGTGTTTGTGCAAACACCAAAACTCCATTTGAGAACTCAGTGTGGGATACACACTTCCACTTCTATTTATACACACACACACACACACACACACACACACACACACACACACACACACACACACACACACACACACACACACACAGCTGACTGTAGTGAGGCTAGAACCCATACTTATCTAGATTTATATACTACATATCAGAGTACTTAACACATGTTCCATAACACAAGTCTGGTTTTAACAGGACTGCAGGTGATCTTATGGCAGATGACATCAGCAAGCTATTGGGAGGACAAGAGGTTGGAAGCCTGCCTCAACTGCATTTTTGTGCAAGCACGAAAACATTGCAAAACCATGCCATTTGAGAATTCATTGCGGGAAACAAAGGGATGGCTTGTCAATATATGTACATATACTTATACTGTGCCCTCAATTTGCAATGTTTCCACATGTAGTCTTAGGGGAGATGTGGTGTCTGAAAATGATAGGGCATCGTACCTCTCAACTGTCCAGATTTTTACATAATGTCCAGATGTTTGACTCATATTTGTAGTCTGTTTCATACAATATCGTGGTTTTCTTGAAATTCAATGGCAAATCATTGATAAATAATGTCAGTAAATAATGGCAGGCATCTTAACTTCACATGTCATAACCTTCAGAAAATTCATGGAAATGCAATGCCTGTTAACCTTTCTAAGACTGTAACAATAATATTTAAAAATGTCCCTATTTTTCAGCCTTTGTTGCTCCATTATTTGTCACCTTGTCCTGATTTGCTACTCTAAGAACTTGACAGGTATGTAGGGCACTATGGACATATATATATATATATATATATATATATATATATATATATATATATATCTATATACACACACACACAGATAGATAGAGTGCTATAGCGTGGGAAGCATCAGATTTGTGCTATGGTTAACTAAGTATACATGCATGCTCCTTTGCATTTTTATGCTGTTTGCATGTCAATAAGCAGTTACTGTTATGGCAGTTACAAAGGGCACCCCTGTTTTGGGGGGTGAGGGAACAAACCACAACCGTTAGGACATAGACAAGTCTGAAGTCAGAAACTGCAATGTCTAGCCTCAATTTCTAACATATCTTGAATGATGTACCAGTAATCTGCTGCACTATGACTATATGAAGGTTTAATGCATGAGGCCTACTAATTACAAAGGGACATATACTAGTAAAATGCTGTCAGTAGTCACATGTTGCTTAATTATCCATACAAATACACTACTATTCACTTGCATGCTGTACCAAGTTCATAGATACAAATGATACATCATAATAGTCCACATGACTACAGTGTAGGTTAAGGACCAACATTGCAAATGCAGCAGTTGACACAACTGTAGTTTAGTGCTGACCCTGTCTAATACAAGCAATACACAGCCAATACATGGATAGGTACAGGTCGTGTGAGTTGTCTGGTATCATTTTTAATGTATGTATGTGAGCAAGAGTAATGTATTACTCCCAAGGGCCCTAAGTCATCAGAAAATGTGCTATGCATTGTCTCTTAGATACAGAAAGGGCATACTGAACATGCCTATGTCTGCTTACAGGGACAGCAGCTGGGGTTCCTCCTCCGAGTCCTCCTGTGACTGGCGTTGGTGAGGGGATGTGTGTCCACTCACCTTGCTGATCCTGCTGCAGCTGTTTCTGCAGGATCAGAATGTGGAGGATAGCACATACTGTGAATACGTGTGTACATGTGTGTGGAGTATACTGCAAGGCTCCAACAGATATATCTAGGCACCAGAACCATGACTTCAGAAGCCCAACAACATACTCTATGATGGTCCTAATTTATGTATATCCCTCACTGTGATGTTCTTCTGTGGGGGTGTGTGTGCATTTCTGATGATGTCATCATCCATGGTTCCAGGGTATAGCCAGCATCTCACAGTAAATGGCGCTGTAGGATGTCCCCCCAGCAAACAGCTGTGATGTGTGCCAGATATGGGAGTTATGATAACTGCTAGGGTTGACAGTGCATACATTAAAGATAATCCCCTGGGCATTGCACATGACTTGGCAGTTGATGGAGTGGTATCCCTTGTGGTTAATGTAGATTCTACCCTGCTCACTAGGTAGTGCCTTGATGTGTACATAAGTACAATCTATGGCACCCAGTACTTCACAGTAGTGCACTACGTGGTAGAACCTTTGTATATTGCTGGTCATCTCCCCAGGGAAAAGGGGAAATTATATGTGTCCACTGGCATGTAGGCGCATAGCATACACAAAATGGTGGAGTATCATGGATGCTGATGCATGTGACACCCTCACCATGTCCTCAGTTGATCTTTGAAAAGTACCTGTATCTAATATCATAAGGGCTACACATACCTTAGTTTCCACCAAGATGAATTCCCCTCGGTTGTCTCTGGCTCTGAGTAGAGGCAGCAGAGCTCACAGAGTTTTTGTAATATGCCCCTGTCCACCAAGTAGTGCTCTACAATCTCCAGCTCATGTGGCACCTAGAAGGTAACCCTGGGCCTGAACACTCTCCTCCTCCTTGGCCTAGGCCTATTGTCAGCAGCACCAACAATATCGACTTCATCCTCTAGCACATGCAAATGTAGAATAGCTGCAGCAGCCCCTAGTATCTCAGTTAAAATTTTCAAGTCTCTACTCCAATGGTCTTGAAGTATTGAGAGAAAATCAGAATGTAGGCTGTATGCATACTTTATACATTTCTTGAGTTGGTCCACAATGTGGGATTGGCTAATTAAGATGGAATTCACCTGCTTAGGATATAAATAAAATGATTTAAAGGTCCTGCTTCAGTGCACAGTAGTGCGCTGTGAGCACCGGCTTGCAGCAAAGCACAGCTGTGCATAACTAAAGTAAGGCATGCAAACATTTTATATTTCCTTCCCTATTATCATGAACCATACAGAAAACAATAATTACACTTCATTTCTATAAGCTGCAAAGTCAGAACAGTAAGAGAAAAGTTGCCATACCCTCACCTTGAACCCCGGACCATCTACACTCTAGTCCAATACCTAGCACCTGTCAACATAAGGGTAGTCATGCAAAGCTCCATAACTGGAACAAATGAGCAGAGCACAGCCCTACTTACTGGGTTTGTGTGATGCTCAACAGTGCTCAGCAATATTGATTGAATGCATAGAGTTTCTATTTTTGGATGTCTAACTCATGACTGATGCATGGATGGTCTGGTTGCGCAAACAAGGTATGCATCGCCATAACCGTTTGTGCAAAACAGCGCACTGTGCAAACACATACAAAACAGTCCCCCCCAAAAAACAACAAAGTTACCTGACACACCCTTCTGATTTCATCAACATCTATGGGAAATATAAAAAACATGTAGGAGCTTACAAGAAGTGAACAGCCCTACACAGTTCCTACTTTCTGTGATTCAGCAGATCCACTGCTGTTTGCACTCATTTGCATAATATTCATGCTGACAACCTGGATTCTACACAGTTAGTAGCTCTGTAATCTTAGCATCAGCACAGGAGCATGATTTTAAAGGCACAAGGAAGAGTATTACTCTACCTATTGTGACACTACGTTATACTCCTCTTTTCAATGATGTTTCTGCTATTCATATTTAAAACCTTTTGCAGCAAGTGGCACACTGTGCAAACATGTGGTAAAAAATATTTTAAATGTATACTAAACTGACATACCCCCCTGATGCTTTTGGACATCCACAGTGTATACCTCACCCATTATATGTGTGTTGTGACCTTTTCATGGGCATTCTGTCCATATTTCTGGACTTTTACATGCCCTTTCTTCTGTGTAGACTCCTGTATATGGAACATTTCTGCGTACACTACCAACACGGACATGGAGCCTACACAGTTGTGTTGAAGGGTGTTGAATTACAACACTGTTCTATTTCGCTTTATTAGCAGGAATTTCAGCTGCTTATGCTGAATTTTGCATTCCACAAGAGCTTCCATTATTGTGTATCACTACATGGAATTTAATGAATGCAAAACTCGCTGTGCCTGTGTTGACATCATGTCTCGACACATACATGTGGAAAAAATGATTGTGTAAACTTTATTGGATTTGCACCTTTATTCTTCATCAAACAAGGTAATTTATCATCAAAACTATGGACAGATCTATGCTGTAAATTTTCCCAAATATTAATTTTAAATGCTATAAATGTTATAATGGGCAACAACAGAAAGTTCATGAATCCTCCTTTAGTGGAGACAAACAGACTGAAAGAAAGAAATATTCCATTGGGGAAAACAATGTGAGTCAGCATGTTGCAAATGCCAGTTACTGAATTACATTTTTTTTTGTAACGCAAGCCAAACAAGCCACACACAGCAAACGGAGCACGGGTCCCACACAAGATAAAGTAGTAAATAACAAAGCAGTCATAAAAGGCAAATGTGGGCACCTGATGGCACTTCAACTCGTAACATAAGCAGAAATCCAAAAAGCATTCCAATCACCAAAGTAAAAGTAGTAATAGTTTATTGAAGTAAGCGCTTTCACCCGTAGGCTTCATCAGACTTTACAATTAAACAAGTAGTATACGAATTTAAAAATACTTGACACTCCAGGTATTGGTCAATTACTAACCAATAAGCGAACAGTTACAGAGTACTCGTGCAGCACTTGATGTGAAAGATCAACTCTAAAAATACGTGTCTCCAAATAATCGTAAAGAAAAACATAAAATCTCTCCCTTTACATTATACATCCATAAAGGTGCAGAAAACTTAAACACATAAAACAAAGGAAACACACAATAAGTAATATTTAGGAGCAAGAGTCTGATCATTATATGCATTCTCTGGTTAATACCAACATTATAAAACCGCATCAAAAAGACAGATACAGCAAGTATGGAACATTTCAACAAACGGCACAACAAATCTACCTAAGCAGTTACAATACACTTTTCTATAGAACATATACATACAGAGTAAAACGTGCAGCAACAATGTAAACACAAACATCGGTGTCAAATAAGGGTGAAATTTAGCTCGAGCGCTACATAAATAACATTTTAAAACATCTATATTATAAAAATATCTAATAAAAAACTTTCTAAAAACTTTTATAACCTACCAAAAACATAACGTCTCATAATATCGCTAAAACAGCATACCTAAATGGAGCTGCAATAAAATGGAAGCAGCAACTTGAACAAAATGACCAAAAATTCACGAACCCTAGTTCGCCTCTATAGGCTTCTCCCTCGAAAGGTCCCTTACTTGTCAGACGCCTAGCGTCGCACACTTAAACTGTGCAGCGTGTCCTTAATTACACAAGCCTCTAAGCACTCATGTAAACAAGTGTTTGAACAGGGGAAAGCTCTAACTAACTTAATGTTATCCAGTCCAACAGTTAAAAAAGGTGTGCACCCAACAGTGTTGCAGTACTAAAAACAACTCATGCTAAGGTGTTAAACTAAACGTTCTATAATCTACGCTAAAACATAACAAAGCATAACCTTCCGGTAAAGATAACATCAAATGGTCTACTCTCTAACTCTATCACTATCTAGTATGTCTCCTAAAAACACGCCCTACATGCTAATTAGAGAGTCACAAAGGAATAATATTAGAATAGTATGAAACACGTATAAAGAAATTATATGAGAGTATAGGAAATTCATATTAATATGCATGAAAACAAATGTACACAAAATTACTCTCAGCTAAAAGGCCAAACCAGTATTGATCAATAAACCAAAAACTAAGCAATAATCCAAACACGGGGAGGCACATGACAATAAGAATAAAATAGAGACCAGACAAAACAAATTGGACATCTACAAGAAAATATATATCGGACCACTACAAAAATAGATCTAATATATAATATATTGTCAAATATAAACACAAGAGACTCCAAGCTTTAATAAAATCGAGCTCATAACAACTTATTGTTTAGGTCTACACACTCTCCTCTTTTTTAGTATTGGTTTAATCTGTACTTTATCATTAAGTCCAGGTGCTTTATCGGCTCTGCACCTAATGATCCACTTCAATTCATTTTCTAAAGTGAAATTCACCATGTCACCACCTCTTATGTTCTTAGATAAAACTTGGAGGACACAAAAAACAAACTTATGCGTAATACCAAGTGCCAGGACATGTTTGGCAAGAGCAGTATTAATAGATCCAATACGGATGTGGTACATATGCTCCCTAATCCGCTCTCTCAGGGATCTGTTGGTTTTTCCTATATAAAAAGAGGGACACATAGTACATCTAGCTAAGTAAATCACATCGGTACTCCCACAATCCATTGCAGTACATAGACTGAACTCATAATTGGTAATGGGATGTATAAAACTCATCCTAGGGTCTATGTGCATACATTGTTTGCACCTGCCACAGGGTATGGTGTTATATTCATGTGATGCATCCATATTCGAAATAGTGGTATTTCTGGGACTACATAAAAGCCTCTTCAAATTAGGCTTGTTCTTAAATGCAATCTTAGGTGTAGCACCTACTAAGGACCCAATCTTATCATCTAACAACAAAACATCCCAATGTTTCTCCATTGTCTCTCTAATAAACAAGGCATCCCTTGTGAAGAACATAGTGGCTCGAATAACATTGGTGGTCACATTAGATGGAGTACCACCAGGTACTCCTGGTTCCAAAAAATAAGGTCTGGCTCAATCTAGTCTCATACCATTCACTTCTGTCAATAACTGTTCAAATCTATGTGCTCCATAACCCCTAGAATTAAAGCTACGTCTCAGGTAGTTAACTTCACTACAATAGCCCTCCTCAGAAGCATTAAGCCGGGAGGCTCTCATAATTTGTCCCTTCATCACGTTATCAAAGACATATTTGGGGTGCATGCTTCCTCTATGTAGGAAAGTATTTTTGTGACATGATTTACGATGTATAGAAGTGTTGAGGAGTCCACTATTCAGCCTATTAATATTAACATCTAAAAAAGAGATCTGTTCACGGGAATAATTCAAAGTAAATTTCAGAAATTCCGTAGACCTATTAACGTACTCAAAACATGCTAACAGACTCTCTTCATCACCTAACCAGATCATAAAAAGGTCATCTACAAATCTCTTATATAGGCCAATATTCTCCATAAGGCCTTCATTCTAAAACAAGAATTCTTCTTCCCATTTAGCCATGACGAGATTGGCGTAGCTATTGGCACAAGATGTGCCCATAGCTACGCCATCTCTCTGTAAGTAGAGGTCATCACCAAACAAGAAGAAGTTAGAATACAAAATAGTCTCCAGTAACAATGCCACCAAATCAACCCTTTCCGTGCTGTAATGCGACTTACGGCATAGATAGTCAGAAATATTAGCGACACCCAAATCATTAGGTATCACCGTAAACAGACTGACAACATCTAATGTCACTAAAAAATATTCTTGTTTCTCATCCAATTGTTTGATGTACTCATACAATTCTAAAAGGAACTGTTTGCTATCCCTAAGGATGGTAGAATTCGAATCAACCAAGGGACGTAGAAAATCCTCTACATAGATCGAAAGAGGTTCCGTGGCCCAACCTTGTCCAGCAACTATTGGACGTTAATAGGTCTACGGAATTTCTGAAATTTACTTTGAATTATTCCCGTGAACAGATCTCTTTTTTAGATGTTAATATTAATAGGCTGGATAGTGGACTCCTCAACACTTCTATACATCGTAAATCATGTCACAAAAATACTTTCCTACATAGAGGAAGCATGCACCACAAATATGTCTTTGATAACGTGATGAAGGGACAAATTATGAGAGCCTCCCGGCTTAATGCTTCTGAGGAGTGCTATTGTAGCAAAGTTAACTACCTGAGACGTAGCTTTAATTCTAGGGGTTATGGAGCACGTAGATTTGAACAGTTAGTGACAGAAGTGAATGGTATAAGACTAGATAGAGCCAGACCTTATTTTTTGGAACCAGGAGTACCTGGTGGTACTCCATCTAATGTGACCACCAATGTTATTCGAGCCACTATGTTCTTCACAAGGGATGCCTTGTTTATTAGAGAGACAATGGAGAAACATTGGGACGTTTTGTTGTTAGATGATAAGATTGGGTCCTTAGTAGGTGCTGCACCTAAGATTGCGTTTAAGAACAAGCCTAATTTGAAGAGGCTTTTATGTAGTCCCAGAAATACCACTATTTCGAATATGGATGCATCACATGAATATAACACCATACCCTGTGGCAGGTGCAAACAATGTATGCACATAGACCCTAGGATGAGTTTTATACATCCCATTACCAATTATGAGTTCAGTCTATGTACTGCAACGGATTGTGGGAGTACCAATGTGATTTACTTAGCTAGATGTACTATGTGTCCCTCTTTTTATATAGGGAAAACCAACAGATCCCTGAGAGAGCGGATTAGGGAGCATATGTACCACATCCGTATTGGATCTATTAATAATGCTCTTGCCAAACATGTCCTGGCACTTGGTATTATGCATAAGTTTGTTTTTTGTGTCCTCCAAGTTTTATCTAAGAACATAAGAGGTGGTGACATGGTGAATTTCACTTTAGAAAATGAATTGAAGTGGATCATTAGGTGCAGAGCCGATAAAGCACCTGGACTTAATGATAAAGTACAGATTAAACCAATACTAAAAAAGAGGAGAGTGTGTAGACCTAAACAATAAGGTGTTACGAGCTCGATTTTATAAAAGCTTGGAGTCTCTTGTGTTTATATTTGACAATATATTATATATTAGATCTATTTTTGTAGTGGTCCGATATATATTTTCTTGTAGATGTCCAATTTGTTTTGTCTGGTCTCTATTTTATTCTTATTGTCATGTGCCTCCCCGTGTTTGGATTATTGCTTAGTTTTTGGTTTATTGATCAATACTGGTTTGGCCTTTTAGCTGAGAGTAATTTTGTGTACATTTGTTTTCATGCATATTAATATGAATTTCCTATACTCTCATATAATTTCTTTATACGTGTTTCATACTATTCTAATATTATTCCTTTGTGACTCTCTAATTAGCATGTAGGGCGTGTTTTTAGGAGACATACTAGATAGTGATAGAGTTAGAGAGTAGACCATTTGATGTTATCTTTACCGGAAGGTTATGCTTTGTTATGTTTTAGCGTAGATTATAGGACGTTTAGTTTAACACCTTAGCATGAGTTGTTTTTTGTACTGCAACACTGTTGGGTGCACACCTTTTGTTACTGTTGGACTGGATAACATTAAGTTAGTTAGAGCTTTCCCCTGTTCAAACACTTGTTTACATGAGTGCTTAGAGGCTTGTGTAATTAAGGACACGCTGCACAGTTTAAGTGTGCAACGCTAGGCATCTGACAAGTAAGGGACCTTTCGAGGGAGAAGCCTATAGAGGCGAACTAGGGTTCCTGAATTTTGGGTCATTTTGATCAAGTTGCTGCTTCCATTTTATTGCAGCTCCATTTAGGTATGCTGTTTTAGCGATATTATGAGACGTTATCTTTTTGGTAGGTTATAAAAGTTTTTAGAAAGTTTTTTATTAGATATTTTTATAATATAGATGTTTTAAAATGTTTTTTATTTAGCACTCAAGCTAAATTTCACCCTTATATGACACCGATGTTTGTGTTTACATTGTTGTTGCACGTTTTACTCTGGATGTATATGTTCTATAGAAAAGTGTATTGTAACTGCTTAGGTAGATTTGTTGTGCCGTTTGTTGAAATGTTCCATACTTGCTGTATCTGTCTTTTTGGTGCGGTTTTATAATGTTGGTATTAACCAGAGAATGCATATAATGATCAGACTCTTGCTCCTAAATATTAGTTATTGTGTGTTTCCTTTGTTTTATGTGTTTAAGTTTTCTGCACCTTTATGGATGTATAATGAAAAGGGAGAGATTTTATGTTTTTCTTTACGATTATTTGGAGACACGTATTTTTAGAGTTGATCTTTCACATCAAGTGCTGCACGAGTACTCTGTAACTGTTCGCTTATTGGTTAGTAATTGACCAATACCTGGAGTGTCAAGTATTTTTAAATTCGTATACTACTTGTTTAATTGTAAAGTCTGGACGGCTTCACGGGTGAAAGCGCTTACTTCAATAAACTATTACTACTTTTACTTTGGTGATTGGAATGCTTTTTGGATTTCTGCTTATGTTACGAGTTGAAGTGCCATCAGGTGCCCACATTTGACTTTTATGACTGCTTTGTTATTTACTACTTTATCTTGTGTGGGACCCGTGCTCCGTTTGCTGTGTGTGGCTTGTTTGGCTTGCGTTACTTGTTATTTTATTTTTACACACCAGCAGAGGAGGATGGCTGAAAGTACGCTTCAGAATGTTGAGCTACCGTACGTACCCAATGGCGTGAGCATTGCAGCTCAGAGGACCGAAAGGTTTCAAGTTTGCGTGACTGGAAAGGAGAATTTGTTGATGGATTATACACCAGTTTTGGATCGTGACACAGATGTTGATAACGCCGTCAGTGTTCTGAACTTGACTGAGGATCTTGCTAAATTAGATGCTGAGTTGCTGAAGCTAAAAAAGCTTCAATTACAACGACAACATTTTGAGGCCTGCCTAGCTAAGAAAATTGTGCCGAGGAGCCTAAGAATTTTGAAAATGCACACTACAGGTAATAAATTTCCTGAGTTATTATGCCAATGGCAGAAACTTAACTTAGAACTGAGTTTCAGCTATATGAGACTTCTGAATAACTATTTTGGTCCTGAAGAGGAAACTCTAAGGGATCAAGTGAATGTACTGTATAACAGAATTAAACTGAACTATTCTTGTGATTTGCTTGATTCAAGACTTGAAAGGGTCTTGGACAATGTTATGCTTTTCGAGAAACGCCTTCTCGAGCAAAAGAAGAACAAGATTCTACGAGACTTAAGGGATTTTAATAATTGTAACATCTTTACTTGGCCTAGACAGCCGGTTGAGACTAGGAATGAATGGTCTTTGAATCATGATACTAATGTTTCTATTATTCCGTCTGGTAGTGAATCTGCTAATACATGTATTAATGATAATTTGCAAAATGGAGGCTTACGTGGCCAGAAACCTAGTGATAATATAGCTAACTCTGTTACACCTAGTAACCTTGATTCTGTCATTGCTCCCATTGTCACTAACGACCAGACAGCGGGTGGTAATGGCCGAGATGACAACTGTGTTTTGGAAAAAGTTAACCATGAAGTTGTACGTAGGAAGACAACAAACTATGTGACACCCTCTACTTTGTATGAGAATTTGGGAACTAAGGCTAGTATCCCTTTCCCCATAGCTCAACACACTTACACAGGCAGACAACGTTCTGCCAGCAGAGGCAGACACAAGAGGAAAGGGTCGGGAGGGGGAACAGCAGGGCCCGACCTTAAAGAAAAAGTGGGAGAGGACCATGAATCGCTAATAATTAACATTTTGAAGAGGACCCTTACACCATATGAGAAACAGGTGTTAGAGAAGGGCCTTAGTTTTATACCCAGTTGTAGGAGTAACTTAGTAGACTCCATCATCGATACTAAACTTTTTATTAGGAATTTACAGCTGAAGATTGATTTTGGAGTTGACCAAAATGTGAATAGTGCTCAGAGGTTTAAACCTACTAGTGTATATGTCCCACAGTTGCATCCATCAGTGGAAACTTTCTCTAAGTTAGTTGAGAATGATATTTATGAGTACTATGAGGATGACACTAGGAGACTTAGTAGAAATAACTTAAGCTAAAAACAAAGGCAAGCACTGAAATTACTCAGGTCAGACAGCACTTTGGTATTTAGACCAGCAGGAAAGGGGGGATCCATTGTTATTATGGACCTACAGGACTATTGCAACTGTATGTATGATATGCTGGGAGAAGTGAAATTTTATAGTAGAGTCACCATGAATGATGTAACTGGCAAGGTTTTTCAAATATATGACATGTTAGATGACCTGGTAATGAATAAGTTGATAGATGATGAAACGTATGAATATCTTAAGGTTAAGAACCCCCGGATACCTATCATACAAGGCCTTCCAAAGGTCCATAAGTCTCTGAGTAAACCCCCCATGCGCCCAATAGTTGCTGGACAAGGTTGGGCCACGGAACCTCTTTCGATCTTTGTAGAGTATTTCCTACGTCCCTTGGTTGATTCGAATTCTACCATCCTTAGGGACAGCAAACAGTTCCTGTTAGAATTGTATGAGTACATCAAACAATTGGATGAGAAACAAGAATATTTTTTAGTGACATTAGATGTTGTCAGTCTGTTTACGGTGATACCTAATGATTTGGGTGCCGCTAATATTTCTGACTATCTATGCCGTAAGTCGCATTACAGCACGGAAAGGGTTGATTTGGTGGCATTGTTACTGGAGACTATTTTGTATTCTAACTTCTTCTTGTTTGGTCATGACCTCTACTTACAGAGAGATGGCGTAGCTATGGGCACATCTTGTGCCAATGGCTACGCCAATCTCGTCATGGCTAAATGGGAAGAAGAATTCTTGTTTCAGAATGATGGCCTTATGGAGAATATTGGCCTATATAAGAGATTTGTAGATGACCTTTTTATGATCTGGTTAGGTGATGAAGAGAGTCTGTTAGCATGTTTTGAGTATGTTAATATGTCTACGGAATTTCTGAAATTTACTTTGAATTATTCCCATGAACATATCTCTTTTTTAGATGTTAATATTAATAGCCTGGATAGTGGACTCCTCAACACTTCTATACATTGTAAATCATGTCACAAAAATACTTTCCTACATAGAGGAAGCATGCACCCCAAATATGTCTTTGATAACGTGATGAAGGGACAAATTATGAGAGCCTCCCGGCTTAATGCTTCTGAGGAGGGCTATTGTAGCGAAGTTAACTACCTGAGATGTAGCTTTAATTCTAGGGGTTATGGAGCACGTAGATTTGAACAGTTAGTGACAGAAGTGAATGGTATGAGACTAGATAGAGCCAGACCTTATTTTTTGGAACCAGGAGTACCTGGTGGTACTCCATCTAATGTGACCACCAATGTTATTCGAGCCACTATGTTCTTCACAAGGGATGCCTTGTTTATTAGAGAGACAATGGAGAAACATTGGGACGTTTTGTTGTTAGATGATAAGATTGGGTCCTTAGTAGGTGCTGCACCTAAGATTGCGTTTAAGAACAAGCTTAATTTGAAGAGGCTTTTATGTAGTCCCAGAAATACCACTATTTCGAATATGAATGCATCACATGAATATAACACCATACCCTGTGGCAGGTGCAAACAATGTATGCACATAGACCCTAGTATGACTTTTATACATCCCATTACCAATTATGAGTTCAGTCTATTTACTGCAACGGATTGTGGGAGTACCGATGTGATTTACTTAGCTAGATGTACTATGTGTCCCTCTTTTTATATAGGGAAAACCAACAGATCCCTGAGAGAGCGGATTAGGGAGCATATGTACCACATCCGTATTGGATCTATTAATAATGCTCTTGCCAAACATGTCCTGGCACTTGGTATTACACATAAGTTTGTTTTTTGTGTCCTCCAAGTTTTATCTAAGAACATAAGAGGTGGTGACATGGTGAATTTCACTTTAGAAAATGAATTGAAGTGGATCATTAGGTGCAGAGCCGATAAAGCACCTGGACTTAATGATAAAGTACAGATTAAACCAATACTAAAAAAGAGGAGAGTGTGTAGACCTAAACAATAAGTTGTTATGAGCTCGATTTTATTAAAGCTTGGAGTCTCTTGTGTTTATATTTGACAATATATTATATATTAGATCTATTTTTGTAGTGGTCCGATATATATTGTCTTGTAGATGTCCAATTTGTTTTGTCTGGTCTCTATTTTATTCTTATTGTCATGTGCCTCCCCGTGTTTGGATTATTGCTTAGTTTTTGGTTTATTGATCAATACTGGTTTGGCCTTTTAGCTGAGAGTAATTTTGTGTACATTTGTTTTCATGCATATTAATATGAATTTCCTATACTCTCATATAATTTCTTTATATGTGTTTCGTACTATTCTAATATTATTCCTTTGTGACTCTCTAATTAGCATGTAGGGCGTGTTTTTAGGAAACATACTAGATAGTGATAGAGTTAGAGAGTAGACCATTTGATGTTATCTTTACCGGAAGGTTATGCTTTGTTATGTTTTAGCGTAGATTATAGGACGTTTAGTTTAACACCTTAGCATGAGTTGTTTTTTGTACTGCAACACTGTTGGGTGCACACCTTTTGTTACTGTTGGACTGGATAACATTAAGTTAGTTAGAGCTTTCCCCTGTTCAAACACTTGTTTACATGAGTGCTTAGAGGCTTGTGTAATTAAGGACACGCTGCACAGTTTAAGTGTGCGACGCTAGGCGTCTGACAAGTAAGGGACCTTTCGAGGGAGAAGCCTATAGAGGCGAACTAGGGTTCCTGAATTTTGGGTCATTTTGATCAAGTTGCTGCTTCCATTTTATTGCAGCTCCATTTAGGTATGCTGTTTTAGCGATATTATGAGACGTTATGTTTTTGGTAGGTTATCAAAGTTTTTAGAAAGTTTTTTATTAGATATTTTTATAATATAGATGTTTTAAAATGTTTTTTATGTAGCGCTCGAGCTAAATTTCACCCTTATATGACACCGATGTTTGTGTTTACATTGTTGCTGCACGTTTTACTCTGGATGTATATGTTCTATAGAAAAGTGTATTGTAACTGCTTAGGTAGATTTGTTGTGCCGTTTGTTGAAATGTTCCATACTTGCTGTATCTGTCTTTTTGATGCGGTTTTATAATGTTGGTATTAACCAGAGAATGCATATAATGATCAGACTCTTGCTCCTAAATATTAGTTATTGTGTGTTTCCTTTGTTTTATGTGTTTAAGTTTTCTGCACCTTTATGGATGTATAATGAAAAGGGAGAGATTTTATGATATTCTTTACGATTATTTGGAGACACGTATTTTTAGAGTTGATCTTTCACATCAAGTGCTGCACGAGTACTCTGTAACTGTTCGCTTATTGGTTAGTAATTGACCAATACCTGGAGTGTCAAGTATTTTTAAATTCGCATACTACTTGTTTAATTGTAAAGTCTGACGAAGCCTACGGGTGAAAGCGCTTACTTCAATAAACTATTACTACTTTTACTTTGGTGATTGGAATGCTTTTTGGATTTCTGCTTATGTTACGAGTTGAAGTGCCATCAGGTGCCCACATTTGACTTTTATGACTACTTTGTTATTTACTACATTTTTTTTGTATTTTTTTCCAAATGGGAAAGACCTGCTGTTAAATGATGGGGCTTTACCTTCAACCTCTCCACTCCCATTTCTTTATTTAGAAATTCTAAGGCCACCCCACCTAGGAAAAGAGGCAAAAACACTAGTTAAAAAATGAACATTTGATCTGTTACACTTGCAACCTAACAGCTCATAGTTAGAGCTAGAAGCTGTTTACTGTCAATGTTTTCGCACTTTAACAAAATAGTTATAAGTCAAGTAAAAATTAAGAACAGAATAAAGTGATTTAGTTGTTATAAAGGAAATGGCTATCACTTTGACCTAAAACAGACTACTGTGCTTTAAAGTAAGACAAAAAGTGCCAGTTAATGTTAACTTAATGCTGTCATATATTTCAATATGCTTCCTATATACAAATCACTGGTTTATTCTAAAAGAATATGAACTGCTGCTTGCATTTCTGGAGTATGTACCTAAGGAAAAAAAGGAACATTAATTAATCTTCACAAAACATGAATGCAGTATTTTCAATGACAGTGGGCAATTTATAAATAGTCTGATAGAAATTAATACATTGCTTTACTAAATGGCATGAAACAGAGCTGCAAGGAAAACCATCAAACTATAGGTACATCGTTGGCAGATTTAGGCCTTGGCAAAAGGGTGTGCGCCTCTCCTTTTAAACCATACACAAATAACCGGCATTAAAAATACTATGTTTTGTTGAAAGTGGAGTCCATTTGAACTTGCTCTGTTTTTTTATTTTTTTTATTTTTTATTTTATGCTGTGTAAGGATATCACCTGTTCGTTTGTTTTTTTATTCCCCTGGACTATCTGTAAATCAAGTGTATAGTCTGGTTGTCCAGTTTTTCAGCGAAGAGTCCAGAATTCATGCAGTCTGGACTGCTACTACCCTTGCTTGCTGCCAGTTTAATGATAACTTGAGAAATGCAAGTCAACAACCAATCAGGAGCAAGAAAACCAAGACTGACTATCCTGAATATGACAAAATCATAAATAGAAATGTACAACTCAATTGGGAAGCAACAGAGAAGTTTTAACTTTGTGTGTGTGTGTGTGTGTGTGTGTGTGTGTGTGTGTGTGTGTGTGTGTGTGTGTGTGTGCGTGTGTGTGCGTGTGTGTGTGTGTGTGTGTTTGTGTGTGTGTGTGTAGGGGGGTTGTTACTTTGACTCATTGAATATTCAGTTCTTCGAATCATAGTTGGCCGACTCCACTTCAGATAAAGACCATTCCAACAAAAGCACTGACATTTTTTCCCTGGGAAATGAACTACTTGGCCACCAGGGAAAACACCTCAACAGAAGCAAACTAAACCAACCCAAGTTGGGGCCTTTGCCCCCCACACCCCCTAACTAAATATAACATCTCTGAGATCGCATTACACTGGTGAAAGGGCAAAATTCACCCTGGTGGCTAAGTGTTTAATTTTAACTACTTCTTTAAATCACGTACAGAACACATACAGCAACGTTCCCATCTATTGCTTGTGTGTAAGATGTATAATAATTTCTTGGTGTAAACTACTCATATCTGATACTTGGGTTTTCTTGAAAAAGCTAATTTGTGTTATGATTTAGCAAAACAATATAAATAAACTTTACTGACTAAAATCAGTTATTGCATTTACCTGAAACTATGTTTAATATTAAAGATGAATTCCCAAAGAAATGTGGTTTTGATACAAACATTTGATGTGTTTGTGATGCCCCAACACTGGCCTAGTAATGAAAGCAGCCTCAGTCCTCACCACTGGCAAAAGTGGGGGACATACACATTGGGAGGATAAGTACACACACAGAAAAGTGCAATTTCCCTTAAGTGCACACAAAGATCATAGTCCATCTGGGGCTGGTTTCTCCCTCTTTCTCCAGATCCCCAATAAGACTCCCCACTGGCAGAGCTATAGGGATGGGATCTCAGCTGAGTGACCAAGCCAAAACCTCCAGCACCCTGTCTGTCCAACCAGTGCTTCTGTCACTGTCAAAGTAGCTCTCTCTCACACACACACACACACACACACACACACACACACACACACACACACACACACACACACACACACACACACACAGACACACGTTGAGGTTTAATTTATATACAAACACTCACACCTGGGAAAGGCTGGCACAAGTTTACTAGCTATGCCCCATTCTGCCCAGACTATAAGGTAGTTCTGACTGCCAGCAGCCACTCTATCAGCTACTTTAAGGCCCTTAGCAAATGGTGTCCAATCCTAATGTGTAATGTTACCACTAATCCAAATGGTAGTTTGACCAAGAGCAAGGCTATCTTGGAGTAGCCTGTACAGTGTCATCAAATAGATATGCAAGTATTCTCAGAGCTTTAATATTTATCTCAAATATCACCCATAATGATAGGTTCAAATGTATTTAATAATAAATAATAAAATAATAATTGTAGCCTCACCTCAGGCTTTGTGCCCACTGAATGGCGCACAGTGATGGTTATCCAACTCCATAAAGCATGAGCCACCACGGACCCCAGGAGCTAACACTCCATTAGCCTGATGAGCAGGGTCTGCAAGGCCATGGAACATATCATCATGGAACGTATACATAAAGACATTGATAATCTCCAGACTCTGAACCCCACCCAGTTCAGGTTTGTAAAAGGCAGATCATGTCTCCTAAACCTGATATACTTCTTTGAAGCAGTCACCAAAGCCGTAGACGAGGGTAAGGTACTTCACACAGCCTATCTAGATCTCATCAAGGCTTTTGACACCATCCCTCACTCTGGAATTATAGATAAACTCACTAAATTAGGTATAAATCCCTATGTCACAAGATGGGTTGCCAACTGGCACACTGACAGAACCCACACTGTGAAAATAGCAGATTCCAAATCCGACTTCAGACCAGTGACAAGTGGAGTACCACAGAGTTCAGTCCTGGGTCCTCTCCTGTTTGGTATTTACTTCTGTGAAGTGCAGGCTAACACAGAAGGTCTTTGGCTAATGGAGTTCACAGATGACTGCAAACTAGGAGCCATAATCGAAACTCTTAATGATGTGGACATCCTACAAAAGGGCCTCACTGAGACAGATGTCTGTTGTCAAAGCCATGGCCTCAAGTTCACTGTCAAAAAGTGCATTGTCATTTCCCTTTGGCAAAAACTCTGTACCCATGAACTAACACATAGGCAGTAGTCTACTTAACACTGAAAGTGTGATAAGAGACCTTGGGACTCAGGTGTACAGTAGTCTCTCCTTTGATAATCACATTGCCACAGTAGTCAGGAAATCCTTCTATGTGGCACACCTCATCACAAAAGGTTTCTCATTTAGGAAAAGAGAGGTCATTGTTCCCCTCTACTTGTCACTCATAAGACCCATTATAGAGTACAACTCCCCCTTTTGGTATGTACCTCACAAGACATCTACAACAACTGGAAAGGCCACAGAAATACCTCACAAAGTGAATTACCAGCCTCAAACAGATGCCCTATGCAGACTGTCTCAAAAAACTCAAGCTTTACTCTGTTGCATATTGCCTACTCAGAGGCAATGTCTGCCTAACATACAAAGCTATGTCAAACCCAGAGCTGTTGGACATGCTCCACTTAAATAAATCCCAATCCCTCTGAGCCACATGCTCTAGGGACCTAAACCTTGTCACCACAATAAACAGGACATACATGAAGGATAGATTCCTGTCCCAGAGACTTCCCATACTCTGGAACAAACTACCTATCTATGTCAAACAAAACTCCTCATTAGCACTCTTCAAGAAAAATCTTGATGATTGGATGGGAAATAGGAAATTCACCGCGGGGATCACTTATGTGGTTCTGCTCAACAGGGGCACAGGAAAATTATTTTCTTGGATGGTGAAAGCCAGGGTACCTTTTTGGCTAGGCTTATATAGACCCTATGGCAAATAGCCTGGTATCTACCTATGAACCTATGAACAATACTCAGTAAGTAATCAGTTATATCAGTGTTCAAAATCACATGAAATATTTAAAACAACATTACAGCACAGTCTCAAATAAATAAAGAAAACATCTAAGCTATATTTTACTATATTCCTATCTGAATCTAAAAGAGTTACTATGCCCTAGAAACTTACTTACAGCAAAGCAAGTGCAGGTAAGCCGATGTTCTTGTTAGGTCAAAGACAAAATACAAAATACTCTCTCTCTCTCTCTCTCTCTCTCTCTCTCTCTCTTTCTCTCAGAGAGTTCTTAAATTAATATCAAATATTACTGCTGGGTTAGCTTGGATGACATCACTTTTTTGTCACCTGACTTTTGTTCCCAAGCTAAACCCCATTGTCAGAAACTACCCACATTTTACATCTCTCTGTGAAATTATATAGCCTTCAGAAGTCTGCAACTACTAGAAGACATAAAACAATAAAACACTTACAACACAATACAGAGAGTCCCCTAATGTAGACATCCTGTCTCCTGTTGACTGAAATTGAAAGATAACTTTTATAGCTCAATCGTAAAACAATTTCATTTCAACTGTTCTCTTGAAGTTTTGCAAGTTAACTGTCTATCTTCCAGTTTCCACTGTTAAAACATATACATTTACACAATTGCAATAGTTTATATGCCTTTCTGTTCTAAGCCACAGAGCATGCCATAGTTGCATTTTAGCTCAGTACATAACATACAGTTGTAACAGTTGTAGCGCAAGCATCTTACATGAAGCATGTTTGCATTCATAATTGACACTTAACCACTTGCAATATTCCTGCTGGGCTGGCAGTATCACCTTCTATTATATGTCTATATAAATCATATTAACATTCACAAATTGCATAGAATTACTTACAAAATTCAAGCTAGCTGGGCTAGCAGTATTTTCCTTTGTCACACCCCCTCCCTGAAAATTTAAAATAGTTTTTCAAGGGACCCTTGAGAAACATTGCTTGAAAGGGTGTGCCTATCTAGGAATAACTTACCCTATTCCCTATCTTGAGATTCCAGCTGTCTTGGCATTGCTGACCCCAATACAGTGCTGCACTGTCCCGTCACATGTATGCAACCCTTGGCTCCACTATAGTAATTTGGGATTTGGCTGGCTGGCTCCCTGTAGCCATATATCCCACTCAGACTCCTCCTGCCTTGTACTGCAAATACTTAGCACCAGGGGCACCCTATCATGGTTAGATTTCATGATGTTAACATGGTACAGTTTGTGCCACTGCCTCCTGCCTAGCAGTTCTAACATGTAGTTAACATTACTGACCTTCCTTACCACTTTGAAGGGTCCCTTCCAAGCTGCTGCCCTACAGCATACTCTCTAGCTCAAGAGTTCCTGACATACCTGATCTTTTTCTGCTGTTGGGCTTCTGCCAAGTTATTCTGGGCCAAGCCCATGAGTTCCCTGAGCCTTGTCTTGAGGCTTAGGACATATGCCACCAAGTCTCCTTGTGAAATTCACACTCACCCTCCCACTCATCACGATTCAAATCTAGAGGTCCCCTCACTCTGTGCGCATGCAGCAACTCAAAGGGTAAAACACCTGTGGATTCCTGGTGAACCTCTCTGTAAGCAAACAATAGATGGGGCAAATATTTGTCCCACTCCTTCTTGAACCAGTTGAAAATGCCAGTGGCGTGGTCTGGAGTGTAGAGTTTAACCTCTCAACAACACCCTTAGTCAGGGGCATACCTCTCAACTTCTTAGAGCAAGAAAGCTGGACAAAGCCATAAATAATTGGGGACAAAGGCCCAAAAATAGGGACACTTTTTAAATATTGCTCTTACAAAGTTGATAGAATAACACATTTTGTATTGGCATACATTTTATAAATGGCATAAAGTCTGAAACTCAAAGGTCTGTCATTATTTTCTGACTTTAACCCTCAATGATTTGCCAGTGATTTGCTGGAAAACCACAAGTTTGTGAGAAAGTCTAAACATGTGAGGCAAAAATCTGGGCATTCTGAGAAAATCTGTACAGTTCAGTGGTATGGTCTGGGGATGGTAGGGAGTGTTTTTTAGGTGTTTCACCCCACAGTGCTTTCACAGACAAGCTAGCAGGTCTGACATGAAATTGGCACCTCTTTCAGTCAGTATTTCTTTTAGGAAACCTACCCTAATGAAAATCTCTAACAAAGCATTTACCACCTTTTCTGCCTCAATGTATGACAGAGCAATCACTTCAGGGTATCTGGCAGCATAATCTACTACTACTAGGATATACTTTTTCCCTGTGGAACTTGTGGTACTCAGAGGCCTCACAATATCCATAGCTACCCTCTGAAATGGCTTTTCCATCACAGGCAAACGCATCAAAGGAGCTTCCACCTTGTCTCCTGCCTTGCTTACCTTTTGGCACTGCTCAAAGGTCCTGCCATACCTGTTACATCTCTGGAAATCCCAGGCCAATAAAAGTTCTACATAATATGTCTCTTTGTACATTTTATGCCCATATAACCTGCAAAGGGAATATCATGGGCTATGGCTAGAAGTGCCAGATGGTAGGCTCTGGGCACTACCAACTGCTCTATTCTCTCACCCTCTAACCCTCCCTTAGGGATCCACTCTCTATGCAGTAACCCTTTGTCCCAGTATACAGTTCCCCCCTTCCCTTGCAAATCAGGTGTCTCACTAGCTACCACTCTCAGGCCTTGCAATGTAAGGTCTGAGAACTTAGCCTGTCTCAACTCTCTCTTAGCAACGATTCCCATCTACCCTTCCACAGGAAGTCTGGTATACTCTGACAGTGGTGCCTCACTGTTAGCCTCGGTACTACTGCTCACCTCTGCCCTTGCAGTCACTCTGCCCAAGGGAACATCAGTACCCAAAAGCAGCTGTGGCTCACATTCAGTCTCTCTGCTACACGGTAGTTCCCTCCTTGTAGTAACCACCTCATCAGTCCTGGCTCCAAATGTGCAGTCTCTCTAGGCTACCAGACCCACATGCCTGTCTCCAAGCCTGACTGGGTGCAACTGTATGCACACAAAGTATTGCATTATCAAAATTGTTCCCTATCAGGACAACTGCAGGGATATCCTCAACCACACCTACGTGCTTGCTTCCTTTTCCAGTCCCCCAGTCAAGGTGAACCCTAGCCAAAGGTATTTGGAATGAGGTCCCTCCTAAAGCTCTGACTGGAGTAGAATGCCAAGCAAGTAGTGCTCTTCTTTAACTGTTGCAGGCTTCACAATGGTTAGGTCACAGGCTGTGTCTCTCTTAGCAATGGCCTCTTTCCCATTTACTAAGATATAATATAACCTCCTGTGGTAGTTTGGTACCCTTGCTGTTCTTGAGACAACTTACTGCTGGCATTCTTGTATTCCCACTTACTGGCTTTCCCACCTTTTGTTCCCCACCTTGCATCTTTGGACATCTATAAACTACATGGTGCCACTGGTTGCATTTAAAACATTTAACCCTTGGTCCTGGATGTGTACCTGGACTAGTGGCTTCCCCTATTACTGGTGGACTCTGTTGGGGTGGTCTAGACTGCCCACCATGGATTCCCTTAGACCCATGAGCAATGCTGGGTGTTCCCTTTCCTGTTCAGTGATGCCCTGCTTGCTAGATATAGGTCTCCCTTCTTCCCCAACTATTCTGCAGTATTCCATTGTCTATCTGCTAACTGATTCTCATGTTCTCAGGCAAAGTGCTAAGGGCTTGTTCCCTCACCAAAAGATTTGCCAGATCTTCAAAAGTGGTGACCTGACATCCACTCACCCACCTATGAAAATAAGTGCTAAGCTCAGAAAAATATCCACATACACTTTCATCTGCCTTGCATCTATGTTCACAAAACTTTTTCCTATATGTTTCAGGTGTTATCTTAAAAACATTCTAAAAGACAGTGTTATAATTTAAGCAATCAGTATCGGACAATTTAGAAATAGCAGGTACAGCTTTACCATGGAGAAAGTGGGTCAGGAACTGTACCCAGAGCCCTTGGTCAACATTATGTTGTTTACATACACTTTCAAACATATGAATGAAAGTATCAAAATTACCCCCCTCTGTAAATTGTGGAAGAAATTTACTGGCTTTTGTTCTTCTGGAGTTTGGTTACCCCCCTCCTCGTTACCTCTATGACCCTGGTGAAGAGTCAGCATCTCCTTTTCATGTTGCCTCTGTCTCTCATTTTCTTCAGCTTCCAGACATCTCAGTCTCTCTGCTGCTTCTAATAGGCTCGTAGGTTCATAGGTTCATACTAGGCTACCTGCCCTAGGGCATTTATAAGCCTAGCCAGAGTATGTTTGGCTTTCGCCACCCATTTTAAATTAATTTTGCTATGCCCTTTTTCGAGGTTAGTATAATGTGCATCTGTCTAACAGTGACACAGAAGTGATACCGGGGTAAACCTACGATCTCCTATCCACTCATCAAGATTCCTCTTGAAGAGAGTCGATGAGGGACTCTACCTAACCTGGACTGGGATTTTATTCCAGAGTGAAGGGAGCCTCTGGGTTATGAATCTGTCCCTTCAGCATGTCCTATTTATTTCAGTGCTGAGGGTCAAGTCTCTCGAGCGTGTAGCTCAATGGGATTTGGATTTTTTGAGGTGCAGCATGTCCCTTAATTCCGGGTTGGACATCGCTTTATACGTCAGGCACAGGTCGCCTCTGAACAGGCGGTATGCCACTGAGTAGAGCTGGAGTTTCTTTAACTGGGCAGTATATGGTATCTGTTTGAGCCCTTTGATCCTCTTGGTGAGGTACTTTTGGGGTCTTTCCAGTTGCTGCAGGTGTTTGGTAAGGTACATCCCAAAAGGGGCATTGTACTCGATTATGGGCCTGATGAGGGATGAGTAAAGAGGCACGATGACCTCCCCTAATCTAGATGTGAATCCCTTCATGATTAGGTGGGCTATATAAAATATTTTTCTAACCACTTTGGCCACATGATTGTCAAATGAGAGATTGCTATCAACTTGGGTCCCCAGGTCCCTAATTACTTCTTCTGTACCTAATGGATTACCACCTATGTGGTAATTTGTGGGCACTTTGTTTTTGCCAAAGGGGATGACTATACACTTATTGGCGTTTAGCTTGAGGCCATGGCTCTGGCACCAGTTGTCTGTTTCTATGAGGCCCTTTTGGAGGATGCTTGTGTCGGCTGGAGAGTCGATTATGGTGCCCAGTTTGCAGTCATCTGCGAACTTGGTCAGCCACAGTCCTTCTGTGTTGGCCTGTACCTCTGAGAAATATATACAGAACAAGAGAGGTCCCAGGACTGAGCCTTGTGGGACGCCACTTGTAACTGGTTTGGAGTCTGACATGGCTCCAGCAATTCTAACCATGTGGGTTCTGTCCTTGAGCCAGTTTGCAACCCATCTAGTGACATAGGGGTTTATATTTAAGCTGGTGAGCTTATCTATAATGCCTTAGTGGGGTATTGTATCAAAGGCTTTTGCGAGGTCCAGGTAGGCTGTGTGGACCACCTTCCCTTCATCAATGGCCTTGGTGACTGTTTCAAAGAAGTCAACCAGGTTTAAGAGGCAGGATCTGCTCTTAACAAAGCCAAACTGGGTAGGATCCAGTGTCTGTTGGTCCCCAATATCTTTATTTATGAGGTCCATGATGATCCTTTCCATAGCTTTGCAGACCAAGCTAGTCAGGCTTATGGGGCGATGGTTTCCAGGGTCCGTTGAGGCACCACCTTTGTGGAGAGGGACCACTGTTGCTGTACGCCACTCTTTGGGTAGATATCCTGTAGTAAGGCTGAGACTGAACAGTAATTTTATGTTTGGGTTTAGCTCTTCTTGGAGTTCATGTAGGACACAGCCCGGGACAGCGTCTGGTCCCATTGATGCTGTTTTTTGCTTTGGAGAGGGCAGCACTCTGCTGGGATAGATATTTGCCCTTTTGGTGTGGGGGGGGGAAGTTTGCACTGAACCTGTCAGCTAGGATGTTGGCAATGTCTGTGGGTTCAGTGTATTTTTTGTCATTTTGGACTAATTCTGAGCATATCTGGGAATTCCCACCCAGGTTCCTAACATAACTAAAGAAAGCCTTGTGATTATCCTTAGTGTCCTGTGCAATTCTTCTCTCGAAGCTGGCCTTAGACGATTTTATGAGTGCCCTTAGTTTTTTGCTAATACTGATCAGAGATGCCTTCCCTTTTTGGGATTTTGTTCTATCATGTAGTAGCTTCCTCCTTCTATTGTATAATTTGTTTATGGCTGGGGTCCACCAGACAGGACGTCTGCCTTTGGAGGATTGGGTCTTGGTTTTATTTGGGATTGCATGATCCATGCATTCCTGAAGGTGTTCATAGAATGCATTTATAAAGGATTCTGCGGTCTGGGCTGTATTTTCCACAGGCCTGGGGGCTTTGAAGGATTCCACCTCGGTTTTGAGGAGTGTGAAATTTGCTTTGGAGAAGTTTTTCACTGTGGTTTTCTGGGCAAGGGGTGGGGTCGGGATGTGAATATCCAGTGAGACCAGTTTATGGTCTGATCTTACCAGTGAAGGATACACTTCTGGTCTGGAGCATAGAGTCCCTATGTTGGTGATGATCAGGTCCAGTATTTTTTCCCCTCTTGTGGGAGTGGTAACAAGTTGTTCCATAGCATTTGAGTTTATGAATTCTAGGAACCTTTGGGCTAGGGTGTTGGAGCTAGAGTAATGCTCCCAGTCTATGTTTGGGAAGTTGAAGTCGCCCAATATAATGGTGTTTGGAGAGACCTTCATATTTTCCAGTGTTTTCAGGAAGGCCGAGTGGGGTTCCTGTGTTTGGGAGGGTGGTCTGTAGCAGGCTATAAACTGGAAGGCAGTTTTACCCACTGTTAGTTGCACATGGATAGTCTTTGATGCTTCGTGCTTTGCCACCAACCTGGAGGTGTGGGTATCTTTGATGAATATCGATACTCCCCCTCCTTTTGTGGTTTGGTCCAAGTTTTGGGACCGAAAAGCATGGTATGAGGTATAACCTGGTAGTGCTGAGGTGCACTCGGGAGCCCTGAACCAGGTTTCTGTTACTGCACAGATATCGATGTTCTCCATGCTAAGGAGAGTTTCAAGTGCGTGCATCTTGAGGTTTAGACTTCTGGCATTGAGTAGCATTACTCTTAGTTTCTTATCCCTTGTGATACCTATGGAGGTGGGTTTGTCTTTTGAGCCTTGCCTAAAAAAGGCACTATGGGGGTAGCAAGAGCCTTTACCAATATCCAAAAGCCCAGGGGTGACAGGTGCAAGCTGTCCCTAGCGAAGCATCATGGCTTGTCTAGCATATCATCCCAGGCTGACAGGCATTGGATCTCCTTTGAATGACACCAGTACTTAAGCCAATTGTTGAAATTGATCATCTTGTCTTCATATTGTGGCATCATTCTTGGTGAGGGTAAGATACTACTCAAGGTCAGGGTCATACCGGCCTGGGCTACATGCTCAGAGAGCTCCTCTATGTCTCTTTTCATGTAGTCCAGGGAGGTACGTCTCAGGTCATTCACACCAGCATGGACAATGACTGAGTCATATTTGTACTTGCCTTGGAGTGACCTGAGTGCTTGTGTTATGTGGTGGATCCTAGCGCCCAACAGGCTGCTCACCGTGACCTTCTCCTTGTTCAGCCTGGTGAGCGGGACGTCAGTGTGCCTGACGATAGAGTCACCTATTACAAGTGTATCAGGTGAGTAATTCCATTTGTTTCTCCTTCGGCAGTGTGTCTGCTGATTCTTTTTCCAAATGTTTGGCCTCCTTTAACTCCAAATGGATTTTTAATTCCTCTGTGGAAAGGTTGAACTGTCCGTTTTCTGAGAGTTGTACATTTCCAAGGCCAGCATGGATGTCCTCCTGATTGCTGGTCTGTGATGCAGCTCTGCCCAAGGCTGCTATAATTTCTACTTTAGCCAGGTTTGCATGCACCAATCGTTTTGCCTGGCACATCTCAGACAACTGTCTCCTTGATAGCTTCCCATACTCCTCTGCTGACATGATTGCCTGCTCTCTTTGACTAAGCAAACAAACAAAAAAATAAAACAAGTGTGATATGAAACTTTGAATGTTCACTGTGTGGCTGATTGAGAGTACAGACACCTTCTTTAGTGATCACTGTTTACATGCTGCAGGAATTCAATATCCACACCTCTACAAGACAATTAATATGTGATGTGGCTACCCCACCACTGACCACCAATTAATATGTGATGTGGATATCCCACGACTGCCCACCAATTAATATGTGACACCCCAACACTGGCCTAGTAATCATGGAGCCTCAATCCTCACCACTGGCAACAATGGGGGACGTACACAATGGGAGGATGAAAAATACACACACAGTAAAGTGCAATTTCCATTAAGAGCACAAAGAGATCACAGTCAGTCTGGGGCTGGTTTCTCCCTCTTTCTCCAGATCCCAAATAAGACTCCCCACTGGCACAACTATAAGGTTAAGATCTCAACTGAGTGGCCAAGCCAAAACCTCCAGCACCCATAGTGTCCAACCAGTTCTTCGTGTCTCTGCCCAAGTAGCTGACATGCATACACACACTTTGAGGTTTGATTGATATACACACATACACACACACACACACACACACACACACACACACACACACACACACATTGGAAAGGCTGGCACAAGTTTACTAGTTATGCCCCCTTCTGCTCAGACTGCAAGGTAGTTCTGACTGCCAGCCTTAGCAAAGGGTGTCCAATCCTGCAGTGTAATGTTACTATTACTCCAAATGGTAGTCTGACCAAGAGCAAGGCTATTTAGGACTGGTCTGTACAGTGCCACCAAATAGATATGCAAGTACATTAAGAGCTTAAATATCTCTCACATATATCAGCACAATGATAGGTTTAAATATATTTAATAATAAATAATAAAAGAACAACACAATACTCAGCAAATAATCAGTTAAGTTCAAAATCACAGGAAATATTTAAAGCAACATTGCAGGGCAGTCTCAAATAAATAAAGAAAACATCCACGCTATACTTTACTATATTTCAATCTGAATCTAAAAGACTTAATATGCCCTAGAAATGTACTTACTGCAAGGCAAGTGCAGGTGGGTTGATGTTCTTGTTAGGTCAAAGACAAAATATAGACTGCCATGTCTCTCTCTCTATGTCAGAGAGGTCTTAAATTAATATCAAATATTACTGCTGGGTTAGCTTGGATGACATCGCTTTTTTGTCACCTGACTTTAGTTCCCAAGCTAAACCCCCATTGTTAGAAACTACCCACATTTAACATCTTTCTGTGAAAATGCATAGCCTTCAGATGTTTGCAACTGGTAGAAGACATAAAACAATAAAACACTTACAAAACAACACAGAGAGTCCCCTAGTGCAGACATCCTGTCTCCTGTTGACTGAAACTGAAATATAACTTTTATAACACAATCATAAACAATTTAATTTCAACTATTTTCTTAAAGTTTTGCAAGTTAACCCTCTATGTTCTAATTTCCACTGTTAAAACATATACATTTACACAATTAGAATAGTTTATATACATTTCTGTTCTAAGCCAGCAGGGCATGCCATGGTTACATTTTAGCTCAGTACATAACATTCAGTTCTAGCACAGTTGTAGCACAAGCATCTTACATGAAGCATGTTGGCATTCAGAAATAACACATAACAACTTACAAAATTCCAGATAGCTGGGCTGTCAGTATCTCCTTCTGTTACATTTTTATATAAATCATATTAATATTCACAAATGACATAGCATTATTTACAAAATTCCAGCTAGCTGGGCTGGCAGCATTTCCCTTTGTCACAGTGTTCAGTCAGTAATATACAACAGAAAAACCCAGTATCTACTCCAGTACAAAATTCACAGAACCACACATTTTTAAATTAAGGAGCCATTTTTATTGAGACTTGAAATCAAACATTACACTTCAAATTTGTAGACTGACATGTGTAACCAGTTCTGGATAAGGTATGTTTTTAGTTAAAGCAGAATGACTCAACATACCCTTTCACCAGTGTGGATTTAATTAACCCATTATTCAGCATCACTGTTACAGTGCAAATTTCTACATCTTCACTAGACTTGAGTGAGAGGGATGAGGGTCCAGTCCATCCACTGGTTGTAATTTATTGTGGCTGATGATAACTGTTGTTTATTTTTGAAAGAACTACCTCCTAGAAAGAGAAAGAGAGAGAGAAACTTGCAAGTGTTTATTGGACTAATGCTTATTGCCATTAATTTAGGTGGAAAGCTATGGCAGAGAAAGAGTTGGCCTTGGATTGTTCTAGAAGCATAAGCTTTTTTTTTTCTTGAAGCAAAGTTTTGACCGTGTGACTTTGTGCACAGTTGAATTGCACGGCTCAGTACCACCAGCACTATTAAATATTCTCCCTACAGACAAATTTGAATTTTATTTATTTATTTTTTATTATTATTTTATTTTGCAGGCAGCAGCAATCAATGTATTACTTATATTGTGTGCCTGACATAACACATGAGTGCACACTGACTCTTCAGCACTGATTAAATTCTTGCATTATTGTTATTACCTCCCAGTTTTTATTGTCACAATGGAGTATTGGGGTTTGAGGGTGGTGGAGGACTCCTTTGATTGTAAAGGTGGACAGCGGCTGTTTACTTTTAGAAGATGTACCTCTCAACACATGTCTGACCTCTCCAGATTTTCACAGAAAGTCCAGTTTTCTCCACTTTCAAATTTGGTCTATTCTTTTGGCAAATCACTGAGGAATATGAGTGTGACTAGATAGTAAACATTTGAGTTTCTGTCTTCATATTTTTTGGCATGTGCATATTAATGTAAAATCTGTTATTCTAGCAACTTTAGGTTTATTTAAAATCTAGCTCTGAGTTTTGGGCCCCCACCATTAATATTTTGTGTCAGTCAGTAGGCTTAGTTTGAATAAAAATACAAGCTATTGTTAAAGGATATGATGGCATATTGACTTTTTGTGGGACCAATGTCAGTCACAGAAGTAGGCAAGATATTAGCAATGGGCCCTTAATGAATTCTTCCTCCTCTCTGTAGTCCTTCCTGTAGTACTGAATGTTATAGTAGACATTTTGAAGAAAACCTGTTTGTATCCACTTGAATGGTTACGTCAGCCAAAACCTCAGAAGTGTTTAGGGAGCAGACCATTCACCAAGTAAATGGCAGGACTAAGAGCAAGATCTACTAATATCTGGTTTTCCAATCTTGACAAAATGACATTGGCTGCATTTATTGGTTGGGGGTGAACTTCAAAACTCTTGTAACATGTATAACATCTATATAGACAACAGACAGTGACTGACATACAGAGAGACACAAAGTGAACGAATACCAATATTTACAAACAGAAATGAGAGCAGTGTGAAAAAAAGATATATAGATGATTTTGATAGTAGTAAGAGCAACAGAACTAAAACAGAAAGAATTTGCAATTTTACTTAAATATGCTACCGGTACATGCAAATTGTATGAGCTGCAGAAGGAGGCACTTCTGGGCACAATTGGCTAATGTCAAAGACTGAAACAATACTAAGTTCATGAACTCTAATCATATGGATGGGTCCATTACAGTGATGGCATTAGAAACCAAAAACTCCTGGAGAAATTAAAAAAAAAAACACAAAAACAATGTGTGTATTTGAAAAGAGTGAGTGCTTACAGAACTGAAATGCAGAAATTTGCAGGGTGCAGCTTTCAGTATTTTGCTCACATGGTGTATAAATTTGAAAAAGTAATTTTGCATTACTGATTTTAATTATTTGCAATATCAAATGTTCATATGCACAATTAAAATATGTTAATTTTTAAGGCTGCACTACCTGCCTATCTGTTAAGAAGGAGCACTACAGAATCATATACTCTGCTTGAAGAAAATACTTTTGAATCAATGCAACTGCCTGGTTATCAGATTTCTAATAATCCATTTTAAGTGAATGACTTGAGGTTTATACGATGACTTATACCACGGCTTCTGATTTGCACATTTTATCTCATTATGACTTGGATAAGGATCATGGAGAGAATATGTGAAGGAATTTAGTGAGTGATGGGATGAAGAGAAATGACAAATCATTTACAGCATACTTCAATGCAAAGTTATTTATTTATTTATTTAAATTTTGTTTACCAGAGTAGAGCCCTGATCAAATTAATTTAATGTATTATTAAAGTTATGGAGTTCAGTTAAGGTAATCAAAGAACAATATAGACAGGAAGGTAGAGACAACCAAGGCAGAAAAAGGACCAAGAGTGACTATGTCTAAAATTAATCACTAGAAAAAAATTAAGGAGTGGTTACAAACATAGACAGCATGTCAGAATGCATTGTCTAAGGAGTGGGATTTAATTATACTTAATTTCACTGTATAAAACTTTGTGAGACTGCACCCAAAAAAACCTTGACATGTAGTCATCCCTATTTATTAAATCTCCTTTCTTTATTCATGTGTTGACTTATTTCTTAGAATACTTTTGGCAATTTTATAAATATAATATAATGCATGTTTGTGGTAATTCTGCTTGAGAACCTGCATTCAAAATCCTGCTAACTTCTTATTTCTCTAAACTAATCCTAGCAGTTCATTATCAACACCCCTTTCCACTTTGATTTCTAATCTTCTGTTCAAGTTACATATCTGTATATATGTATGTGTGTGTATATATATATATATATATATATATATATATATATATATATATATACATACACACACACACACACACACACACACACACACACACACACACACACACATACACACACACACAAATATAAACAGATATATTTAGATATATGAGCCTTGACAGTATAGTGTAAAATATTCCTCAAGTGAAGTAATCCTAAACTGCCTTGTTTTAGGAAGAATCAACTTACTCTACGTAACTCTTGCCACTGTGAGCATTTCACTTACCACCTTCTACCCCACTGGTTGACTTTATAGACTGCAACCCACCTTCTGTAAATTCCTGGAACTTCTTCTTTCGGCTGCTCCCGTTAGGGGTTGCCACAGCGGATCAACTGTTTCCATTTCTTCCTGTCCTCTGCATCTTGCTCTGTCACACCAACCACCTGCATGTCCTCTCTCACCACATCTATAAACCTTATCTTAGGCCTTCCTCTTTTCCGTTTACCTGGCAGCTTCTTCCTTAGCATCCTTTTCCCAATACATTCTGCATCCCTCATCATCACATGTCCAAACCAATGTAATCTTGCCTCTCTGGCTTTGTCTCCAAACCTTCCAGCCTGGGCTGACCCTCTAATATATTTATTCCTAATCCTGTCCATCCTTGTCACACCCAATGCAAATCTTAACATCTTCAACTCTGCCACGTCAAGGTCTGACTCCTGCCTTTTTGTCAATGCCACTGTCTCCAACCCATATAATATAGCTGGTCTCACTACCCTCTTGTAGACCTTCCCTTTCACTCTTATTGGTACTCGTCTGTCACAAATCACTCCTGACACTCTTCTCCACCCACTCCATCCTGCCTGTACTCTCTTCTTCACCTCTCTTTCACACTCACCATTACTCTGAATTGCTGATCTCAAGTATTTAAACTCATCCACCTTCACCACTTCTACTCCCTGCATCCTCACCATTCCTCTGATCTCCCTCTCATTCACACAAACATATTCTGTTTTAGTCCTGCTGACCTTCATTCCTCTACTCTCTAGAGAATATCTTCACCTCTCCAGGTTCTCCTTCACCTGTTCCCTACTCTCACCACAGATCACAATGTCATCTGCAAACATTATTGTCCACGGGGACTCCTGTCTGATCTCGTCTGTCAACCTGTCCATCACCATAGCAAATAAGAAAGGGCTCGGAGCTGATCCTTGATGTAATCCCACCTCCACCTTAAACGCATCCGTCACTCCCACCGCAGACCTCACCACTGTCACACTAACCTCGTACATATCCTGTATCACTCTTACATACTTCTCTGACACTATTGACTTCCTCATACAATACCACTACTCCTCTCTAGGCACCCTGTCATATGCTTTCTCTAAGTCCACAAAGACACAATGCAACTCCTTCTGATCTTCTCTGTACTTCTCCATCAACACTCTCAAAGCAAACATCGCATCTGTAGTGCTCTTTCCTGGCATGAAACCATACTGCTGATCACTAATCATCACCTCTCTTCTTAACCTAGCTTCCACTACTCTTTCCCATAACTTCATGCTGTGTCTGATCAATTTAATCCCTCTGTAGTTACTACAGCTCTGCACATCACCCTTATTCTTAAAAATCGGTACCAAAACACTTTTTCTCCATTCCTCAGGCATCCTCTCAACTTCCAAGATTTCATTAAATAATCTAGTTAAAAACTCCACTGCCATTTCACCTAAACAAATCCATGCATCCACAGGTATGTCATCTGGACCAACAGCCTTTCCATTCTTCATCCTCTTCATAGCTATCCTTACTTCCTCCTTGCTAATCCACTGCACTTCATGATTCAATATCCGCACATCATCCAACCTTCTCTCCCTCTCATTCTCTTCATTCATCAGCCCCTCAAAATACTCTTTTCATCTGCTCTCCTTGCTTGTGAGTATGTTTCCCTCATTATCCTTTATCACCCTTACCTGCTGCACATCTTTACTAGCTCGGTCCCTCTGTTTAGCAAATTGGTACAGGTCCTTTTCTCCCTCCTTAGTGTCCAACCTTTCATATAACTCTTCATACGCCTTATCCTTAGCCTTCACCACCTCTCTCTTTGCCATGCACCTCATCTCCTTATACTCTTGTCTACTTTCTGGCAATCCCACTTCTTCTTCGCCAACCTCTTTCTCTGTACACTCTCCTGTACTTCATCATTCCACCACCAGGTTTCCTTGTCCTCCTTCCTCTTTCCAGATGTCACACCAAGCACCTTTCTATCCATCTCTCTTACTAGCTCTGCTGTAGTTACCCAGCTATTCAGTAAATCTTCACTGCCACCCAGTGCCTGTCTTAACTCTTCCCTGAACTCCACCTCACAACTACCCTTTTTCAATTTCCACCATGTGATCCTTGGTGCTGACCTCACACTCATCCTCCTCTTCTTGATCATTAATGTCATCCTACAAAGCACCATCCTATGCAGCCTAACTTCACTTTCCCCTGCCACCACTTTACAGTCTCCAATCTCCTTCAGACTGGCCCTTCTACATAAGATATAATCCACCTGTGTGCATCTTTCTCCACTCTTGTATGTCACCCTATGCTCCTCCCTCTTGTTAAAATATGTATTCACCACAACCAAAATCCGCTACCATCTGTCCTTCTGCATTCCTTTGCTTAACACCACACCTAGCCATCACTTACTCATCCTCTCTGTTCTCTTCACCAACATGCCCATTGAAATCTGCTCCAATCACCAGTCTCTCACCCTTGGGTACAGTCATCACCACTTCATACAACTCACTTCTAAATTGTTCTTTCTCATCCATCGCACACCCAACTTGTTGAGCATATGCACTAACAACATTCATCATTACACCATCAATTTCCAGCTTCATAAACATCACTCTATCTGACAATCTTTTCACCTCCAAAACACTCTTAGCATACTTTTCCTTCAGGATAACCCCTATGCCATTTCTCCTCCAATCCACACCATGATAAAACAATTTGAACTGGCCTCCGATACACCTAGCCTTGCTCCCCTTCTATCTGGTCTCTTGCACACACAATATACCAACCTTCCTTTGGTCCATCATATCAGCTAGCTCTCTCCCTATACCAGTCATACTGCCAACATTCAAAGTTCCGACCCTCACTATCACAGTCCTAGCCTTTACCTGCCTTCGGGCATGCCTTCCCCATCTTCTCCTCCTTCAGCCAACAGTAGCCCAATTTCCGCCAGCACCCTGTTGGCCAACAGTACTGGTGGCAGTTGTTGTTAACCCAGGCCTCGACCGATCTGGTATGTATATTTGTACTCTTGTCCGCATGTATGATTTGGCAAAATTTTATGCTGGATGCCCTTCCCGACGCAACCCTCCCCATTTATCCGGGCTTGGGACTGGTGCAAAGAAATGCACTGGCTTGTGCCTCCCACTGTGAAAATGGTTATTTGTGAGGGAAACCATCAAACCTATACAAGAATGTCTATGTGCATCATTTTTATTACTGTAAACAGTTGTACAAGGTTCACCAATAGAAACTGACAAATCCAAAGCTAGAAACTGTTCCTTTTTTTTAAATTATGAGTAAGATGTTTTATACTATGAGTTCCCAGCATATCCCTTTCTTCAGAGAGCTATCAATCAGAGTTCAAGTGATGATGTGTCTGGTAAACAGAGGCACAGTAATATGCATAATGACAACTCTCTTAATGAATACAGTGAAACAGGAAACAGCAGAAATGAAAGAAGGTCAGACAGAGGGGTGACTGCTGTGGTTGACAGATAAGCATATGCAAATTAAAAAATGACAGTTCACAGGTGAAGGAGCCAAGTGCGCAAATTGAACAGTGTGCCATCTGCATTGTTACAATTCCAGACACCAGTCACAGAATACAAAATGGATAAGATTACTTTTGGAGTACTAGTTATTTCTGTGTTTCTTTGCACATCTCTGTAAATGTACCACAACCCTGATTTTCTTTCACTTCATATTGAAATTCCTGTTTGTATTATACCAACTTAACTTCAATTTCTCTATAAAGTGGTTAAAATTTCTCTAAATATTAAATCATTGTCATAGCATGTATCTAGTCCTAACCAATGTTTTCATATTATTTATAATTAGGTACAATTATTTAAACTGTAAAACCTTTTGTATTATTTTTGAAGACTGTAAATGTTTTGTTTTTAAAATATTTTTTTAAAAATTTGAAGCTTTTCTTCCCAAGACACCACTGAAAAAGGTTCCAACCAAGATGGACTTTCCTGGTACTCAAATGTCAATGTGTGAGGTCCCATAATGGTTAAGGTGTTTACCTTATGTCACAAAGTGCAGGGTTTGATCCCCACATAGGGTAATTGGCTAGGCTTAGAATGGCTTACAGGGGCAGTTAGTCTGGTACTAACTATGAAGTTATTAATCTATAAATACTGAGCATTCAAGAGAATGGTGGTAACAGACTGGTTTGTCCTGTCCTTTCTTCTATGGGAAATGAGAAGTATTGTATGCTCAGAGACATGCTCCATTCTTGTATGTTCAGAATAGGGGCCTCTTCATGTATCAGTACTCATCCTGTCTTATATGGAAAATGAGAGGTATTGTGAGCTCAGAAACATTTGGTATATATGTCGGGTAACACTTCATTTAAATGCAAGAAAATACATTTAGTCAGACACAAGTACCTTATAAAATGTGCTTCTATATAGTTCATAAATAATCATACTGCACTGCTTTATGTAGTTATCATACTTCTAACCATAAGTGAAGACATGGACGTTGAATTTCCTGTGCATTATTCATCTGTATGCAGCTTGATTTTTCTTCACTACTGTATTGGGAGTTTATTAGAGTTCTGCCTGAATGTTGTGCAGGACAGTTTATATTTGATTTACCGAAAAAGGGAGTTCTAAAGTGCTCTTGGTGACATCACCAGAGAAACAGTAACATTACGGACAGTGCATGAGGGCTAGGATGTAGAGTTCCTAATATTTAATTCACAGGGGTACTACATAACTCTCATTCTTAAGTTATATGATCTCCACAATATAGTAATTTTGAACAAACCCTGAGCTATTGATTGACCTTCCATCAGCAACCCTGCAATCATATTCCTGGAGCTCATACTGAATTGGTTAGCCACAGTGGTGTGGGTTAAGCAGCTGGCTAAAAAGAGGATTATCTTCCAATCAGAAAACCAGGCAGTAATGCATGCATTAAACAACTATATATCTAATTCTGATTTGTTAATGGCCTTCAGTATATTACACTGCCAGTGACATCACTGTTAGATTGGCAATAATGGTACTGTGGCTTTAGAATAATGGTATTCAAGAAAAAATCACTGAAAGTAATGGTGTTCAATCACTCATTAAGCATGCAAAGGATCCCGAATGTACTAGGCACTATTAATTACTCAGTCAGTGTGGAGAGCATCCTGAAACTGTTAGGCATTATTAATGTATATTAATCTTTTCAACAGCTTAGTGATATGGGCCACTTATCAAATGACTTGCCTGCCAGCTGGAGATGAACAGGAAGTATGCTGTCTGAATCTAGTCTGATTGATAAGTAAGATTAGGCCAACTGGTGGCATGATGTACCCCTAGTCATTGTCTGGACAGATAGATAAGGCTACTTAAAGGCTCAGTCTAGGGTTTTGAACTAGATGCCTGTGGCTATTGTAAGGAGCACCACATCTGCAGCATTGCAAATGTATGTGTGGGGTACAGGTGGAGGCAAATTATACTCTCTTTGCTCCTTGGATGATTGTGCCTTCCACAGAAGTTTCACCTTGATGCCAACTGTAATTACTGCATAGTGGAGCAAACAGGCAAGTTTGATTAGGGAGGGACTGATGATTGGAAGGCTCAGCAGCAAAAAGTGCATAAAGAAAAATGTAAATGATACCTACAAAACCTTGAATAGTATGTCTCCTGATGGTAGATGATGATAATACTTGAAATTTCTGGAATATGGATTATACCCTTTATTAACTTTTTACACGACACCATCTTAAATATGAATTATGCCCTTGTGTTAGGTAGATCTTAATATTTCTTATGCATACTGCAGGCTACTATGTAGCATTCCTGATTCAATATATATTTTGCATATCACATTTCCTGTGTGTTTCAGAGTGCACAATGCACATCTTATGAATGGAAGCCTGCTTTATGAAAATGAAGATCTTGGTATTTCATCATAACCATGACTGCTCTTTAATGAAATGAAGTATATATTTATCCTTAGATGCATGCACATACACAATTATGCTTGCTGAATGTTTAACACAATGTATTACTTGTTTTCTAATCATTAATTGTTGTATACAGTATGTGTATGCAAATCCCTAGAGCTGTCAATGGTATGACATGTGCTTTCAGTTAGACTTATTGTTTTAATTAGCTGTTTCCCCAACTCTAAAGTTATTCAAGGGTGCATCTTTTTCTAGTTACACTGCAATTACTGAATGCTTTTCCCCTCTGAATTTTACATGGAACTGAATAAATATACGTACCTACAGCTATGCGTTCTGCTACAGAAACCCAGTTCTATTTGAGGCAGCAAAATACAATTGATAGAAAGTTTAAGTATCTGTTAAACAGTGTGTGGATAGCTATCTGGGGTAAGTTTATTTGCCTTTTCTCTGAAGTTAACATAATTTTTTTAATTTAGTCTGCTATACAAAATCTGAGATATACTGTATCATGCCGGTAAACCCCATTTCATTTTATGGGTGTTCTAACAGTATGTTATGAATAATACTAAACATTATAGGTAATAGTGCTTTCAGTTTAGTGTTTGGACAGTTTCAAAAATCTTCAAGTTATATAAATAAGGCCATATAAGTTGCAAAGTCTAGTCTAAGTCTTTTTTTTTTTTTTTACTGGCATTTCCATTGCACAGTAGAACTGCAATTCCAATAGTTTGTCATAAATTTTGGCAAGCCAAATTATTATATAAAGGAAATGCACTCTCTTTGTTGTTAACATCCGGCAACATTATATCTAGGTGCTAATTGCATTATTTATAGAGCTTTTTATTACTATACAAAACATATATAAATATAAAAGTTATAATAAAGAGACTAATTATGCAGATCACAGTCTTCTACAGTCCTGAATCTAAAATGTCTGTGTATGAGTGAATTGTAATAAAGATGAAGATATCTCCAGTGTAAAATGTTTCATCAGCATTTTTATATCTTATAATCTCAAATTGCTGAGTATTTTATAAGTAGCAGCATTTAATAAAACAACTGAAAAAGAATATCTGATTATAGAAACAAAGTTCCCTTTTATTTATTTTTACAAAGAAAATAAGGTCACAAAATAGTTATTATGCATATTTACTTGAAAAAAAACCCGCTGTGGTTGATGCTATATAATGACATATGTGACCAAACCAAGGTTTAGGACTATGATAAAGTAATACCCTGAGCTTTATTACTGATTGATAAAAGAAACCTGATAACTTGTAGGGCATTTTTGACATTTAACATGTGGACAAAGTACTCATTGCATATAACGTCAGCTATGATAACATATTGGCACAAAATAGAGTATGTTAACATAAAATATTTTCTAAATGTTTTTTGTAGACCAGAAGGATGCACACATATACACGCTTACTATCCTACATGGTAGGATCTTTTCCACAGCATACTGATCACTCCTTAAATGGGTGATTCATTTTAAAGTAAACAGGAAAGACTGAACAGCATCCAAACAGTTGTTTCATTTAATCAATAAGATTAGACATTATACTTCTTCTATACTGTGGGATTAGAAACTATACTTCTTCTATACAGTGGGATTAGACACTATACTTCTTCTATACCATGGGATTAGACACTATACTTCTTCTATACCGTGGGATTAGATACTTCCTCAATGCAGTAGGATCAGACAATATACTTCTTCTATACTGTGGGATTAGACACTATACTTCCTCTATGCAGTGGGATCAGACACTATACTTCCTCTATAGGTACCTTTTTTTTGCAAAATGGCAGTAAGACATTCAAAAGAAAGGAGAGTCAGAAAATAATATATTTTAACAGTTGATGCTATATATTGTAGAAATAACTGAAGTTGAATTCAGACAGATTTATGACCTGTAATATGTGCTGAACAGTAACAGGTGGTCAATGTTAATTCATCTGCATAGATCTTACAGTCCAATGAATGACCAATATAAAAATCAAGCATGGATTTAGAGGGCCTGCTAAAGTCATAGTTACTGCAAAAATGACAGATCTGTGTAAAGTGGCATAAAATCCATGTTACTGCTTGTTATATCAGTAAATAAATGATGAGACTATTTGTTTCTTATTTTTGTTATCTTTATAATCTTGACAGAAAACTATCATTTTTACTCAGGCTATGTATAGTAATATAAGGACTTAGGAATGCATGAACATATGGAGTTAACCTTTAAGTTAATCTTGTACAGAACAATTTGTTAAAATGCTTTTATTAACTCGATAAAGAAGTATGAAATATTACTAATGCGTGCCAGCATGATTAGATTTTCATGAAAGCTTTACCATAATATTCCTCAGCATTTCCTTTACTATGATATGTTAAGATATATGAATAGAGTTAAAGGAAATGAGCAAAATATTTTAGAGTTACTGACCGATATAAGAAGGTATAACAATGGCAGGATGCAATGCATTGTGCTGCCTATTATGAGAATCGACACTTCTGAAAAATGAAAAAAAAAAATGCTTGAATAACCAAGAAGGCAGAAACCATTTTTTGCAGTGAAGCAAGCCCTCTACATACCCCAAAGTAATATGTGTAAACTCCATAGTTGCACTAACTCTAATAAGGGAGACTTTTCACTAAAAAGTGAATCATTGGCACCACACATTTTGAAATTGAACAAGCTGTTGTTTCCTGTGGTAAAACATTCATCCCTATGCCACTCATCTTTTTTTCTGAGACTACTGACACTCTGAGAATTTTTCCTCAAGCTTGTGTAGGGAAGCCATGGAAGGTTGACAGATAAGTTAATTATGCTTTAAAAATATACCAAATTACTATCTGAGAGAGTTATTATAGTCAAAATGGAATATAGTACTATATCAACTACAGCAACTTTTGCATTGACAGAAAATGAAAAAATGTTTTCCTGAATGAAAAGGAAAGTGTTATATAGTCCTAGAACAGTTGTAGCTGAACTGTTTCCATTGTTATGTATAGTAAAATATTTTATTGTATAGAGTTAAAGCAAAGTAAGATAAGTGTAATTGAGCATTTTCCTTAAGTGCCCCTTCTTTCATAAACTTTTATTTGATGTTATTTCAAAATTGTGTTTTATCCCTTTGGGGGAAAACAGATTTTATAAAAAATCAAATTGTGTGTGCAGTCAAAAAGCCAATCATTCAGAAAAAGAATAAAATGTGATTGCAAACAATTTAGCCTTAAAACTTCATAAAACAAGACCACTGCAACATTGTTAAACTGATGTATTCTTCCAAAATAGTGCTGAGTAACATTTCTGGGTATTATTTCAACAATATGGTCATAATACACATTAGATTACCTAAACATTGACTTGCCATTCTTGAAAAAAAAAACACATTTTGCACTGTGACATGGTATAATGCCTTACACGATGTTTAAAATAACATTTACTCATAGTGCTATCTGCACAATAATAATACTTTTTCTTACCAATTAAACTTATTTGACTTTGCCATGTATCAGTTGTTAGTAGTAGTTGATGTGATATGGAAGCCTCAGAAATCCACATCAGAAAGACCAAAGGGGGAAATTCACAAAGGTATGTGTACTGAATAAAAAGTATCCTTGCATCTTAGACAACATCATTTGACTCAAGCCTTGGGGGCTTAATAATCTTGAGTTAATTTTAGAGTAAATTAATAAAACTCAGCTGTGTAAACATTAAAGACACTCATTTTTTCATATGAAGCAAATCTATTCAAATGTGTATGTCAAAGATTAAATAAAATGCGATAAAAATCTATGCACATGCATGTAAAATATAGGATTAAGAAGAACGGGTTTAGAGAAGAGAGTTTTTTATAGGATCTTGTATCCTAGGACTGGCCATTGCTTTTGTGGTGTAAAGATATAACTTTTAAGTAACAAATGACATAGACAAGCTTGCCATGTGGTATGCAAACCACATTTGGTACCCTTCAGTGAAGAAGGGAAGGGTCATGACATCACAATTTTCAAATATGAGAAAGCATTAAGAGTGGCATGCACCCATGAGGAATGTTAATTTAAATTAAGGTAATTATATATCTGGGAGTATATGGAACTGTGACAGATAATGCTACAATAAAACAATAAAAAATTGAAAAAACATCCCTACACAGAGTGGTGGTTGATGCATTAGTAAATGAAGCTTAAAGGTAAAAACACTGCGCATTAAGGCACCAATAGATAATATTTTTACAGAAAAACTGAAGCAGTGATGTAAAAGATCACTTGAAGTGGTGATCATGGCAATATGGGCCAGACTAACTTAAATGGAATGTGTAGAAATTCATGGCAAAAAATGACCAGTGGAAAAGCTTGAAATGCATCACTGGAAATTTTGGTGATTGATCCATTGGCCCAGCTGTTGCCTGAGGCAAGTAATGATAAAATACATATAAAGAAGAATATATTCTTTAAATTTAGGGCATGTTTTTGCCAAAATTACTGTACTTGAGTTTCCTCCTGGATATAGGTATTGAGCATTAATAAATTTCCAAAAACAATATGATATGTCTAGATCCACTAGAAAATGATGTCTTATTTATTCAATATGGGTATAACTGAGCCCAAATTATCTCAAACAAGGGTGATCACAGCTCAAAATGGTAGCACTTCCATGGCTGTAAAACAGAAAAAAGTATTTCTCTCCTGATGTGGTAAATGTCCTCATACCATTCTGTTCTATATGTTTTTGTGTGCATGTGTGTGTATGTTTGTGTGTGTGTGTGTAAATGTGTAAATGTGTAAATGTGTATACATATATATATATATATATATATATATATATATATATATGTGTGTGTGTGTGTGTGTGTGTGTGTGTGTGTATTTATACATTTATATATATATATATATATATATATATATATATATATATATATATATATATATATAGAGAGAGAGAGAGAGAGAGAGAGTCCTAAGTCTGAGATAACACAAACTTAGGGAAAAGTGACGGTGGGTAAAAATATAAATTCATCTTCTCACTCTTCTCTGAATTGATCACACCAGTCCAGTAGCAGTCCATTTGCAATCTATTCATAGTTGATTAAGTGGACATTGAAAAAATAATGTTTCCTATAGTAACAATGTCATTTCACTTAAAGACGTGCTAAGTTTCTGCTGAGGCATACTGTATCTCTCTTCACTTTGTTTATCTATAATCACACATGCACACACACACACACACACACACACACACACACACACACACACACACACACACACACACACACACACACACACATTTCCTTAGCTTATAGGAGAGCAATTATATCATGTGTTGCAGGTATAAATTGCATTCAGTTTGGTTAATCATTTAAAAGAATATAGTATCCTTCTTACAGTGGAATTTCACACTGTTTCTCAGGATTCCAACTATGCAGTACAAATGAGATACAATGTTTATAAATAGTTCTGTAAATGTGAACTAACACAGCAGTGAGTAATAATCAATGTTGTCAGAAAATATGAGGGTTCTGGGCTTGACTTATGTTTCTTCATTATTATTGTAGGTAGTACACATGCATTTCCTTCTGTCAAATTTTTTTATAAATTTTTATTAAATATTCATGCCAGATCCAGCCTGGGACAGGTGCAGTTATTCCTTGTGGTCCATTTTAAACAGAACAACTATTTTCTGTACATGCATATTAAAGCTCATCGATTGCACTGAATTAGTATGCAAATGTTACTGCAAGGTGCAGCACAGTGGTACAAACAAACATGCTTCATGGTGCATTTTCTCCAGTTTACTTCCTGATGTGGGTGCCTCCTCTGAGAGGTCTGCATGTCCTCCCTTTGTCAGTGTAGAGTTTTACTCAGGACTCTGGTTTTGTCCCGCATGCCATGCCGATAGTTCAACTAGTGATCCTCAGTACTGGCAGATATGAGTGCAACATGTGTGTGCTGACTATGAATTAATGGTCATCTCTTGGGCAGTCTTCAACAAAAAATGTGACACGGTGCAAGAAAGATGTCATTATTAGAAAAAAGGTTGCTGCATTTCCCCCTGAAATATTTAATTTTATGGCCTCACAGTGAAGATTACATTAACCATAGAGTACAAGTTAAGTACGACATTAGAAAGTGCATGATAAAATTTAAAGAATGTGTATGCAAATATTATTCTGTCAGTGTTCTAATTACTTTCAGTCTGAGTCCCTGATTTATAGCCTTTGTCTCTGACTATTTTTTGCTTTACCCATGAAACATGGCAACTCTGGTTTATTCCTACATTCATTCTTTTGCAGTAAGACAAAGCAGCAAGGTGCTCTTCGCATAAAGTTCTATTTATCAAAGTGAACAAACAGCACAAGACCACTTGTGCAGAGATTTTTACAAAAAGAAAACGCCAGGTCTGCTAGAAATATTTTATTTGCAGCGTTATCAATACTGTTTCATCTATACTACAGCCTACATTGCAAATAACCTAATAAATATATATAACTAGAATCATTACCATCTGGTGATTTAAAGAAATAAAACTATGCAAAGTCATTTTTTAACTAGTGGATTTGAGCACTTATGCAAAGTTCTTTTATTAACAAAACAAATATATTTTTTTTCTCATTGCTACCATGAAATAAACTGTTTCTGAAAAAGTTTGAGTGAGAATGGAATCTGGCAGATGTTTTAGCTGAATATTCAACCAAAAGTTCTTTAGTCTGTAGTTAAATGCATACTACTAATAATAATAACATTAGTTGCTCACTCTTTCCCCCCAAAAACAATTGTAAACTAATTATTGCTAATTCAGGTATATTATTACAATTATCAGCTTCTGTTACTGCACTATTGCAGAATATTATTCTCTGCTGATTTTGTGAATCTAAAAATGAAGTCGACACACAGATAGTCACCACTGTTTATTGCTGTAATGAGAAGTAACTGTATGTTGCAACATGAATACAACCCTGTTTATTGTTTGTATGATTGAATGACTGTATTGTTCTATTTTATTGAATGCTTCCCTATACATGCTCAAGGAGAAATTGCCTGAGCATCAGTAGCCTGCAGAAAAAAAAGTTGAATGTCAAAACATCAGAAGTTTTTTTCCTATAGGAAACCATGGCCACTGAAATTTCTGATTGTCCACTGACAATGATTCACTTTTCTTTCAGAAGTTGGGGCAACCATGGAGTTGGTTTATATATGTTAGGGAGGTGTGTGTGTGTGTGTGGTGGTGGGGGGGGGATTGCCACCCTAAAAAAAAAAACAGAAAAAAAGGATTTTTCCCCCTTTTGGTTTTTGGACAGTTGGCTTTCATTCTTTTGAAATATTGACTTTCAGGAGGTTGGTAATTTCATACTAGAATCATTCTTGAATCTAAGACAAGTTTGCAAACACCTGAAATATAATAGAATGAAACTCTCTATACCATAGATTATGAATACCATATGAATGGAACGTTGTACATTGCAAGTAAATGTATATTTTATTTTACTCCTTTTTTCTTAGCAGAGGTGTTTGCTATCTCCATAGAAATCACAGCATTGGTATAAAAGTAGCAAAGTAAATGAAAATGCGCAGCAAAACTCCAAGGCTAATCAACCATGGAGAAGGAGTGTAATGGCAAAAATAAGCAATTGCTAGAATAAGTAATTAAAGCTACTTTATTCCAAATATTAAAATGTTAGACGACATCTCAAATGATAAGCGCTTTCAGCCTGTACTTTCTTCAGAGCATATTTTAAGTCATCCAATTCTCAGTTAAAATATAAATAGACATCCAATCAAATTTTAAAGCAAAGAAAATGGGCCAATAATGAATCAAGTAAAAGTCTCCTCTTTTGATTTGTGCTCCATAAAATTACAACCAATCATAATCCATACTGGAGAGTTCTTAATAAAACTGATTCTTTGGTAGGCCCAGAAAAAGTAATCAACTAAAAAACTATATGCTCTACCACCCTTCCATACTTGTATGACTAACTAACAGAATAACTTTAAAATCATCCTTCTACTCAAAGGCATTGCAAGTTGTGACCCTAAACAATCAGATATCAGATTATCTGTTATTGTTTCTTAACTTTGGCCACTTCAGCTTCACAAACCCTAACAAGGGTTTCTACCGCATTGTTATGAGGAATAAATGAACTTGGTTTCTTGAACATATTTGAGTGAGTACTTCCATCATTTTTAAACATACTTTGTAACATTACACTCAGATATCGAACAAATTTGAATGGACATCGGTCTAATGATCACTGTTCTGTAGTATGCTCTTATGAAATATGGACATCCTAAAAGTTTTTATTGGTTGTCAGGGCTGTAATATATATTTCAATGGATTGACCTTCAACGATAAGTACGTGTGATATAGTTTTACACATCTTGAACAAATGTGAGATCCATTACATTGTTTAAAGGTATTTTTTACTAATTTTACAACCCAATATGCTAATAGCTGCACTTAAAAAAAAAACAATTTGACATGGTATTATTCAAAGATGGGGAAATTTGACTAAGTATATCAATATTAGTAAAGCATACAACAGACAAAAACAACACAAGGAATGATACTAAACAGGACACACAGCTGCAATTATAGTTAGCAGTGGAATAATGCAGGCTTTTTATTACTGCAATTTTTTTTCTAATATGGTGACATGGAACACTGCAGAAAGTTTGGATAGAATGTTATGTGTAGAATGTGTAGCAGGCTTGAAACATAAGACAGTCTAAAAGGATAAAATGTACATGTCAAGACTGGAGAAATTACCTAAAACAAGGGAGCTTAAGTTCAACTAAAATTCAAAATAGTGTATCATCAAAGAAATAGCTCAGTATTGGTGTATAAAATTGGAGGAAAAGCAGAAGCAATGCCTACAGCTAAAAATACATAGATACTAAAATCATGTATTCTAAAGGTAATGAAGTAGGGTGATAATGCAACAAGTGATAACCACTTGAATGATGGTTGATTGGTAAGGGGGTGATCAATACATGGAAGGTCTTAGCCATCATTCTGGACAACTGTCCAAATATACTGTGAAGCATAATGTACCATTCTAGAAACTAATTTCATTAACGATGTAAAGATGGTAGAATCCGTTCAGAGGAGAACAACAAAATGTGAATTTACTCTTCACTACAAACCATATTAAACAAGCAAATAGAAGCTAAAAATATGCAGTCTTAAGAAAGGAGACAGTTGGGGATATATAGTAGAAGGATTTTACTACCTTATAGGAGTCTATAATATGTTGAAACAGGAAGAAGAAATGTTTAATTGTAAAAGCTCTACAAGTGTTACAAAGTGCTATTTCTTTTTTTGATGAAAGTCTGTTGGATCATTGAAACATACTTCCTAAAAAAACAATGAAGCATCACAAATTATGACAGACTTCAAAAATGCACTGATAAGGCAAAAGGTAGACCTTAAGAGTAATAAAATGTTATGATTAAATAGAAGTGATATAGTGTATTTTACAGGGAAAATGAGCTGACTAGGTGTATCACCAGTCATGCATGCCATCAAAATATATGTTTCTGTAATGATGAGTAATAGTTTGTAAAATAAAGGATACATGTTGGAAGTGTTTGCTACCTGATACTTGTGGTTCATTTTTTGATAGTGGATGCTGTAGGGCATGGATGGAGTAAAGGTGACACTTTATTTAATCAGTTGTTTGGATGGATGGAGTAAAGGTAACACTTCATTTCATCAGCCTGTTTAGATGGATGGGTTAAAGGTGATACTTAATTTCATAAGTTGTTTGGATGGATGGAGTAAAGGTAACACTTCATTTCATCAGTTGTTTGGATGGACAGAGTAAAGGTTACACTTCATTTCGTCAGTCTGTTTGGATATCTCAGTGATGATTGCTGTTGTATGGTTCACCTCTGTGTCAGTAGAATATTCATTAATCACATACATTGATATTTATACCTCATGCCCCTGTAGTCGTAGGCTATGGATATACATTACAGATGTTTGTTGATAATGTACATTCTGTGGATGTGTGCTGGTGACTCTCCATTTATACTTTATTTTAGTTGTTCTGGTAATGTATACTTAGCATCACTTTTTCAATTTGCAAAGCAAAACACTGAATGACTCCTGCTGAAGTCCAGGCACTTTGGAGTTGTTTTCCTGCGTGGCACCTTATGGTGATAATAATTTTCAATGCCCATCTTTCTGATACCGGATAACATATAGTTGGCACATCATAGGGACTATTGCAGAAGCTCAGAATTTGCACATTTAATGTAAGGAGATTGATGATAAAAACTTCAGTCAGTAATGATTGAAAGCAAAACCCCAATTAACTTATTTTGTATTTTGTGTGTGCGTGTATGTACGTGTGCGTGTGCACGCGCACGCGTGTGTGTACATATGCACGCATGCACGTATGTGCACATGCATGTGTTACGACTTTTTTGATGTTTTGATTACTATATTTAGTATTGGATAATGTGTAGTGCCTTTCTCTTACTTTTGCAGAATGACATTATTTTGAGAAGTAGTACATTTAAAAAATATTTTAAAACCATAATTGTATACTAATTCGATCATATCTATTATATATTTCAGAAATACAGAAGACTAGACAATTCAGCAAGCTGAAATTATCAAAATTAAAAAAAAAAATGAACCATTTCCACATCCCTCAAGCTGTTGCTTACATTCTTCTAGAAACCATCGGAGTTCCAGGAAATCTCATTGTCCTTGCATCTTTCATCCATACTATTGTTGTACAAAGAAAATTAATTCCAATTGATGTTATTATAATTAAACTTACATGTGTCAATCTGCTAGTTATCTGTGTACGTGGCATCCCTTTAACCTTTAGAGCCTTAGGAGATGAACATCTATTTAATGACTATGGCTGTAAGTGTATTCTTTACATTTATTTCTCCAGCAAGTCAATGTCTATATGCCTTACTTCACTTCTCAGTTGCTATCAGTGTATTACTCTTGCCCCTCTATCTGGCAAGTGGTTGATTTGCAAACAGATCATGAATCAACATTTTCTTGTGATCATGCTTGCAATATGGATTTTCAATTTAGTAAGCTGCAATATATATCTTCTATATTCACAAACTGAAGTCAATGTCACCGGATCGGAATTCATAGTGAATTATCAGTTTTGCATTGTCGTCTATCCTTCTTACTTGTTTTATATGGTATATGGAATATTTTCTGTAACATCTGACTTAAGTTTTGTTGGTCTAATGGTTGCAGCAAGTATTTATATCGTTATTGTTTTGCATGGACATGAACAGCATGTCAAATTAACTATTCACAGTTCCCTTGATAGACACAGAAGTAATGTCGAAGCAAAGGCAGCCAAAGCAATTGTTTCTCTGGTTGTGCTATATCTCATAAGTTTTGGAATGGACAGCATATTATGGGTATATGCATTTATTGCCACAGTAAGCCCTGTAATTTCAGATATCAGAATTGCTATTCATGCATGCTATTTTTCATTAAGTCCATTTATTCTTATGGTGACAAACAAAAAAATTCAAATAGGATTGAGATGTACCACAGAAAGCACAGAACATTATCATACAGAAACACTGTCTAGGGATTTTCCCAGACCTATCCACATTTAACAGACATATATATATATATATATATATATATATATATATATGTGTGTGTGTGTGTGTGTGTGTGTGTGTGTGTGTGTGTGTGTGTGTGTGTGTGTGTGTGTGTGTGTGTGTGTGTGCGTGTGTGTGTGTGTGTGTGTGTGTGTGTGTGTGTGTGTGTGTGTGTGTGTGTGTAAAATCTTGGAACAATGACCATGTAGTTAGCATGCTCTTATTTATCAAAGCACCAATTATACTGAATTGGTCATAATGCATTCCTAATAGTTTCAAATATCAGAAAGACGTGACTCTTAATTTTTTATAATGTAATTAACTTGTTAGAGATAAGACTAAAGGGTATAGTATTTAAAGTTCTTCATGTGACTAACCCTACTTTAAAATTGAAGTTCTGACATATGAAAAATTGAAAGAAAATGAACTGCCAGTTAAACAATTTCCGATAATAAAATAATATACCTAGTGCTAGTGAAACAAGTACATGTATACTGGTAAAGATACAACATTTCCTTAGCTTAGTTTCTGTGTTTATGTTATATTTATATAGTAATACATCAAGAATATGTTTTGTCAAATGATTACAAGTTTTAATTCAAGAGTTCTGTCAAATCTCAGAATTAAACATTTTTGTTGTGAAACTCAGTCATGAATAAGCTCTAAACATATGACAGATATATGACATATATATGTATTTATTTATTTGTGTAACTCTTTGTAGGAAACACTAATCCCTAAGTGAGCAAGATACACCTAGACTAAGAAAGCATAACCAGAAGATTGGTGCTAATATTTCACTTAAATTGTCATGTGTTATAATGCCAGTGAGGAGAGTTTTAATATGAAATGTGCTTTGGAGCCAAATGCATTTTATTCAAAATATTCACATTAGGTTGATTAGTTATGTGAATATGTTATGTTTTAAGTGTCCTTTTCTTTCTCTAAAGAAAACTACAGTATTTATATAAATGAAGCATCAGTTCTTTACAAAAAATTGACTCACTGTGCTCTATTTTAGTTTTCTTTTAAAGTTATTTGCATTTGTTTGCTAAATGGAAAATATTTATTTATGTGTTAAATTGCCTGTGTGTAAAAATTATGTATAATTTAAAACCAAGTCATTTTACAAAGATTTTTTAGAGAATAACATGGTGTTCAAAATAGAACCTGTATAGTTTTAGGTTGCTTTATACTGACAATGGATGACTATATTAAGGACTATTACTGTAAATGATCATGTTTAAATGAGTCCTTAGAACATGCTGAAACACAAGGTGCAAATAAATTAGTGATGGCTCTTATACATTATGCACAAATTATCATCTAGGATCAGGTGTTTTATAGGGGGGAAAGACTAGCTATCTATCTGTGATATTTTGTGTGTGTGTGTGTGTGTGTGTGTGTGTGTGTGTGTGTGTGTGCATATATGATTCAATTATGTATGATCAAACTTAATTAATGTAGAACAAAAAACATAGATAAAAATAACACTGAACATACATAAAACCAAATTACCTAAACATTGAATCTGGAAAAGATCATAAAAGGAAAATAAGTTCCTTTCCTGATCTTTATACCCCCAAAACAGTAGCCTTTAATTTAACAGAACAGGAGCAGTGTTACAGGAAGGGTGTTAATGCTAGTCCTAACCCTGCCCCCCACTCCATCCTTAAACTCACACAGTACCGTAAATAAACACTTTCTTTGACACTGTCACTACACAAGACACATTCAAATAAACATGCAGTAATGCACATTGCAAACATGAAATCTAACCCTTTATCTAACAGTCACACTACCTCCAAAATAACTCTAAAATACACACACACAATTAGACACACCTATAACCTTACCTAACCCTACTCCTAACACCCAAACACATGCATTTGCACTCTAACCCCCCCCTCCCAATCCCCACTCACCTGATATGAAGAAAAGGCATTTTTAGATATTGTACATTTGACTAAATAGACATTCTATAATCTCAACCACCTCTGATGTTTATCAAACAAAACAATGTTCAACAAAACACAGGGGAATAATATATGTATATATATATATATATATATATATATATATATATATATATATATATATATATATACACACACACACACACACACACACACACACACACACACACACACACACAAGCCAGTCATACATGCACACACACACCCACCCCCATACGCACACACCCCCATACACACAACTACACACACACACACACACACACACACACACACACACACACACACACACACACACACACACACACACAAAGTATATATGTCAAATGGGCTGGTTCAAAAACACAGGAAAAAAGGATTAAAAGAAAGTTTCATTTTCAGACTGGTCAGGAACCGCTACAACTAACTCCAGTATGGTTGGGCTTAGGAGCAACAGCAGCAGAGTCAGGTTTTGCACACATTAGTAAAGATGGACAGAAGGGGCTTTACCCCTGCACCACCTCACAAATACATGCTAACCCTAATAGTATCTCTGCAAAAATATTCCAAATAACATCCAAACTGTTAGGTAAAAGGGCCCCTCAGATAAACTATTTAGTGTGGGCCTTCATCATAAGAGGTTTAAGGTATTAGAAGGTGAAGACAGTATCATGGCTGCATCTTTTGTTGTAGTTTTTAATAAATTATTTGCTTGAAATGATATTGTTTACAATAATTTGCAGGCTCCCTAATATCTGTCCAAACCCAGCTCAAGACATAAAACACAGCAAATATGTCATTGTGACCAGTTTATTAACATGGACATTGCATACGTAACACATAACTGAAACAGTAAATAATTAAATGAATAAAGAGGACCAGTGGAGTGAATGCTCAACGGAACAACAAGCTCAAAGATAAATAGTTAAAAACAAACACCGCTGAGCAAAACATAGGTCTGAAGAAGCTCATGCGAAAGCGCTCACCTCTTTTTATTAATAAACCTGCTTTTTACATATCTCGCCTGCACTTGGATTATTTACATCTTTGGCTATTGGATTTAGGAGCTACTTGTGATTTAAATGAGACTGCAATCCTCCATTGTTTTGCTCAGCGGTGTTTGTTTTTAACAGTAAATAATTAAACATGGATTACATCAAGAAACATCATAAAATAGCCATTAACATTTGTAGGCAGTGTTAGAACCACTTACCCTTATTTCCTTGAATACAAGCATCGTTACATTTCTCCACTCACTTTCATCACACCTAACTTATGAGGCAGCATGCCACCACTCACCTCATGACTGACATATCCAAATCCGCCATATTAGGTAAAATGGGGGAACAGAAGAGGCGCACAAGCTGAACTTCTCCTACTCCACCCACTCATAACAATAAAACATTGTCTCACCAGGATTGGCAGGGAGGGTTCAACAAACCTGCTCAAAAAAGACTGTAATCCTCTCCTGCCTAGACATAAAAAGTGTAAATACCCTCCTCTGTCTACCTTACTTCCTTGTCAATAGTCCTTCCCCTGCAACTTAACCCTTCTCTACTCAGCTTATCCTTGCCTCCCCTAGCTCCTGTTTTCATCAGCTAAGCTAACCCACCACCCCCCATACTGACTAACATGATGTGTCTCCAGACAAAAATGTCTGCACACAAACTATACTATTGGACATCAGGTTTGTTTTTAAGCTCAGTCTTTCCAAAATATGGCCAAACAATCCACACATGCTGCCCTGACAATCACATAAAGAGTGCAAAACTTGGCTCGTTCTATAATTACTGGAGTTTGTCTTTATTGGTCTGAATTCATCTTTAATACATTAAAACAAGTAAAAAGCCATGGGCATTCAAAAGTCATGCAGCTGAAACACTAATATGTCCTTAAAGAGATAGGAGATTTAAGATATTACACAGTGAAGACTTTGGTTAGGATTTTCTTGTGGTTTGTAATTAATGATTTGCCTGTGTAACCTTTTAACTTTTGATTTATATTTATTCATACATGTGTGTGTGTGATATATATATATATATATATATATATATATATATATATATATATATATATATATATATATACCACACACACACACACACACACACACACACACTTACATAGATACTCAGTGACAGAGAGAGGGAGGGTATTATTTAGTTCTGAAGACTGCACATAACAACATGCATTAAATGGCTAGAGCTTTAATAATTAAAAAGAAAATGTAGTTGTTTTATAATTCTTTGAAGCTTTTTTCTAACAACGTAGCCCTTTGTATAATCCATTTTTGCATTTTGCTTTAAATGTGAAAAGCATTATCATTTTAAATCAGATTTAGCCTGAAAGAGTTTAACTTCTTTGTATATCAGCTACATTTTCATTCATATTTAAAATTTGAAGTTTTGACTTTTTATATTAAATGATAGATCGATAACAATGTGAAACAGAATAGTTGAATAGTTTATTTTATGTATTTATGCTCCTTCTTTCTACTCATGACATGTTCTAACTGTAAAACTGTATATCTGATAGTCCTACTCAAACTCAATTTCAAAATTAAAATAATAATGTACAAGGATAATAAATGCAGTGTCCTAATTTCATTTGTGAGCTGTACCCTTTGTGGAGTTGTTTACATCTGCAAAGAAATGTTTTGAGGGGCATGATGTGTGTTCATGAAAGACTTTCTGAATAGCAACATTTTCAGATATTATTGAAATAACAACTACTTAAATGATATGTTTCTCAATTAAATACATTTTACAATTACCAAGAAAGAGAATCTTGGCCTGGTAGTTTGCTGACTGTTTAGAATAGCATCAAAGTAGTAGGTGTATTATCAAGAGAATCGATAAATTTCAAACACCGATTGAGAATCGATAAAATTCCAAATGTGGCCTGAAGAATTTTCTCTAACATGGAAACACTTTCACTACACAGAGGCCGTAGTATTGTAGTGTCTTTTTCACCTTGATTTAGATGTTTAATAGTTCATTGCTACGAATGACATTCTGACACTTCATACCTATTTTCATTTTATTTGCTATGTATACAGTACACAGGCATCACCATTTTAGTCAGTGTTTTTCTCATATTTGATATCAGGAATGCAGTTGTATAGATATAAACTTAGCTTGTACATATTATTTTCACTTTTGTATGTAATGTATTCACTGTGTTACTTCCATACTCAGTCCATTTCATGTCAGTAATGGTGCATTTGAGCCAGCTAACCCACAAAACTATGAAATGAAATATAAAACTATTAATTATTAGTAGCTGTAGCAATATAGGGCCAGATTCACGAAGGCTTGCACGGAGTCTAAGAGTAGAGTAAGACTCCGTGCAGCCAACATGTCTGCCGAGCGATCCAGGAACAGCCAGCAGGGCCGTGCAAGAGATCTCCTAAAAAGACTCTTGCACAGACAGGGTTAGTTTATGCAAATTACCTAATTTGATGCTAAAAGCTATGCAAATGAGGTAAATTTGCGATCCAGGAAACACTAACCTGTCTGAATAAGAGTAGTGTTATTTGCAGAAATGTACTCGGTTGGCAAATGAGTACCATTCTGCAAATAGCAAACCGGAGCTATGACAGCTCCAAATAAAGGATGCATCCAGTTGATGAAGCATGCCAATGGCCAAATATATGGCCATTGGCATTTTTATGTGTTGCAAAATAATAAAAATATGTTTTTTCCTCAATCTTCGATGTTTAAGCGTAGTGCAGCACCGTGCAAATGTGCGGCACACTAAAAAATCAAAAAATCAAGAATTTAAAAGCCACAAATATGATTTAATTCAAAATATTCATCTGCCATGCAAGTGAATGGCAGGCTGGAGACAACATGGCTACTGAGTAGTGGTTGCTAAGGGGGGAAGCTGAGTGTGAGAGATGTAACCAAGCATTAGTAGGCAATCCTATGCAAATGAGGATAAGGATATTGAATCCCAATATTTCCTGCTATGTGAACCATGTCCCTAGAGTATAAGAGTAGGATAAGAGGAGGAACAGAGTAGAAGATGGGTGACATCATGAGGGGGTATGTATCAAAAAGACTGTAAGCTTATTGGAGCAGAGTGGCTTGTGTTTGATGTGAGTTACTCAGGACTAGGAGAGGTGTGTCTACAGTTGTCTAAACTGAAATCCAGAACCCGAAGGTGTACGCCGTGGCTATCACTAAAGTTTCTTGCAAAGCTGCTTACACTGTGGGCACGCGTGTAAACCCGTCTAAGCCTGTGTGCACTGGTGTGCACCCATGTAAGCCTGTGTTAGGCCGTCTAAGCTTGTATACACGAATGTGCACCCACCTAAGCCTGTGTAAGCTTGCGTAAGCCTGTGTAAATGCGTGTGCGCTCGTGTGTGCGTGTTTGCGCTTTTTGCGCGGCGCTGCCCCCTGTGGAAACAGAAAGGGAAAAGGAAGGAAAAGAACTAGTAGGAGGTTAACCAGGGAGAACTAGCAGAGTTGCCAGGTGAAATCAATCAGAATCAGCCAATTACACAGGCAGCACAGTACCCTAGCCCAGCCCAGCACTTAAAACCCTGCAAACAACATTCCCCCATGTTTTTCTCAGAAACACTGCAACACTGCAGTCAACAGAGAAGTGAAAACTTAAAAAGCTTAAACTGAGACATAAAAATGTTAGGGGCTGCCACTGCTGTCATAAGGCAACATGTGCAAGATGCTGAGGGTAGTGCCATTGCGAATGCTGCTGAGCAACCCACAGTGAGGAGACGGAGAAGAGTGTACAGACCCAGGGTAACCTACCAGGGGCTACATGAGCTGGAGATAGTGGAGCGCTATAGAGTGGACAGAGACCTCCTGCAGCAAATTGTTGAGCTGTGCAGGCCACACCTCACAAACAGAACCAACAGAGGGGAACCCATCCCAGTGGAAACCAAGGTATGTATTGGTCTAAGAATACTAGCAACAGGTACCTTCCAGAGATCAACTGGTGATATTATGGGGATTTCACAGGCATCAGCATCAAGGGTACTGCACCAGTTCCTGAATGCTATGTCAGCAAATGTTGGTGATCATGTATATTTCCTCAGTTCCCATGAGGTATTGGCCAGCAATATGCATCTCTTCCAGAAAATAGCAGAATACCCTGAGGTAGTGGGTGCAATTGACTGCATGCACATACACATCAAAGCACCAGCTGGTGAGCGGGGTTGGGCCTACATCAACTGCAAGGGCTTCCACTCCATCAACTGCCAGGTCGTGTGTGATGCCCAGGGCATAATACTGAATGTGTGTGCTGGCTGCCCTGGAAGCTACCACGATTCCCATATCTGGTATCTGTCACAGCTGTACCAGACATTTGCCATTGGGGACATCCCTGACGATCACCTAGTGGGGGATGCTGGATACGTACTGGAACCATGGCTGATGACACTCATCAGAAATGCACACACACCTGAACAGGAACTCCATAATGAGGCACACACACAAACACAAAATGTAATTGAGTGTGTGTTTGTAATGCTCAAGTCACAGTTCCAGTGCCTGGACACATCTGGTGGAGCCTTGCAGTGCTCACCAACTACATGTACCCAAATTGTCATGGTATGTGCCATGCTACACAATATGATCCTGTGAAAACAGCTGCAGCAGGAACAGCATGGGGCAGGACCAAACAGCCCCCCAACATTGCCAAGGCCTGCACAGGCAGAGCATGACTTGGTGGAGGAACAACCTGAGCCTGCCCCAGTAGGCAGAAGTAGGCATGCCCAGTATGCCTTGTCCTTGGCAAAGAGGCAACGCATAGCACATACACTGGCTCAGTAGGAACCATGGAAATGATACCTCTCTCTGACTCGCATATAAAATAAAAGGGATGCCTAACATGACACTACCTGTTTCCAAACATGTATAGGCAGTGTAGTATGTACATCCAACATAGGCAGCCCTGCAGCACCACCTGAGGCATGATTGCTATGTTTTAAGCAATATAAAGCAGTGCTAAGCAGCTTTCACCAATATCTAGCATATGTAAACAAAATTTCTCGTGCAATGTTGGGTAAAGTCAGGCCAAGTTGAGCAAAGTCAGTTAAACATGCTCATATCTGCTTTACTGTTCCTTAAGCAGTCTGGTCTGACCAACATGAAAATAAAAAGAAGTGACAGGCCTTGAACCCAGGATACTGTGCAGTGCAGTCACAGTACTGAACCACTAAGCCATGATAGCATTGCAGTGGCACAGACACAGCAGGACATTTGTGCACTAATGCAAACACAAGGCAATGCTGTATCATGCCCCTAAAGAGGCAAATGGGTAAACTTCCCCACACGCCTATGCAGACAGAGAACATCAGGCCAGATGTTGTGATGTGGGTTGTGTAGGCTATGAAGTCGCAAGCTAATATATGTGACATTGGATGCTAAGATCTGTAGTATAGTAGTATGCCTCAAGCCAGTACGATAGGCAACAGTACAGACTATAATGGTGTCCTGTACATAGCAGTGCAGGCACAGCAAATGTGTATAAGTGTCAGGTGAAACCCACATCCTATGTACACCCACAGTAACACTCCAGTGTGCTCACGGGTAGAAATGTACAAAGAATAGCTGTCCGCCTTGTATGTAGAAATGTTGCTAAGTCTATGCAAAGTGTCTCCTGGAAGCCATGCAGGCACAGCATGATCCCTGTTGACCTATGACACAAAGGTGAGCCCTGCTGTAAAAATACAACTTGATTTACCATACACATATAATATAAATGTGTATACTGTGTGTGCTCACACACTCCAACAAATGTAGTGGATTTCATTCATCATCACAATGAAAGGTCATACTGGGCATGCTCACACACTTAAAGAAATGAAGCAAATGTCAGGCAGGAAGATACTGAAAGGTCATACTGGGCATGCTCACACACTTAGGCTAAATACGGATGTGATAATAATGGATCTATGAACAAATGTGGATAGTCATCTCTACTTCCAGAAACACATTCACAAAGTGGTATCAAAATCCTGCTATGTGTTCACACAAACTGCCAAGGTCTGTGCATGTAGGTCAAAGGAGGTTGCTACAACTCAGCAGTCATCAGACCTGTCAGAGAGTACCACAACACACTTGCAATGAATCTGACTAGGCACGTTCAGCAGCTAGAAACACCAATGAAGTACCTTAACAAGAGGATCACTGGCCTCAAATAGTTGCCCCATGCAACAAGACTGAAATGTAACCCAATCTATACTCTGTTGCATACTGTCTACTCAGGAGATCTCTGCCCAACAGACGGGTCCATGTCATGGTTACACTCAGATCTGTTCTGAGTTACAGCTCAATGGCACTAAATGTACAGAGACAACTGATATTGCCAACACCCTGGCAGATAAGATCAGTGTTAACTGTACCCCCTCTCACCCATGAAAGAGCACATGTCTATAATGGAAGACTGCAAAGTTGCTGTCATCACAGCTGCACAGGTAAAAAAACACTCTCCAAAGCCAGTATCACAGCAGCCAAGGGACTAGATAACTTCCCAGGCTGTGTAGTATCTACATCCCTGAAGTAAACATTAACGTGGAAGGCCTGTGGCTACTGAAGTTTCCAGAGGACTGCAAACTAGGAGCCATCATTGCAAACACTAAAGATGTGGACATCCTACAAAAGGGCAGATGGTTGTTGTCCAAGCCATGGGCTGTAGCTCAATGCCAAAAGGTGCATTATCATCACCTTTGTTAAAAACACTGTAGCCAAGAACTACAACATAGGTGGTAGTATACTTCACACTGTAAGCGTGACAAGAGACCCTGGATAACAGGTGGACAGTGGATACAACTGTGATGAGCACATTCCCACAGTAGTCAGGAAACCCTTTTATGTGGCACACCTCATCACAAAATGTGTCTCATGCAGAATAGAAGAGGACATTGTTCCCCTCTACTCTTCACTCACTAGAACTCTGAAAGAGTACAACGCCACTGTTGCTATGTACCTCACAAGACAACTACAACAACTGGAAAGCCAGCAGCACTACCTCACAAAGAGCATTAGTGGCCTGAAATACATGCCATACACAGACCATTGCAAAATGCTCCATCCGTATTCCCTTGCATATCGCCTACTCAGAGGTGTTCACTGCGTAACATACAAAGCTATGTCAAACATAGAGCTGTTGGATATGATCCACGTTAAACACTCAAAATCACCCTGACCTTTGGACCCAAGGCCACGAGTGAAATACAAAAAGAAGGGGTGTAGCCATTTACCTTATGGATATCCACACCTCTAGGTTACTGGCACAGCATGAGGCCTTGGAGACCATGCAAGTGTAACTAACATTGGGAAAAGCTGCCCATTAGATTGTAGCCTGCTACAGATCAGGTACCTTGTCTCAGGACCCTCACTTAGTATTCTGGAGAACAATGGCAAGTATAAAGGTCCTATCAAACACCATTATATGAGGAGATTACAACTACCCAAACATTGAGTGGGTGAATTACTTGTATACAACGTCCTTTGCCCAATGTGTCCTGGAGTTAAGAAACTCTAACACCCTGGAACAGCTGGTCAGCATGCCCACTAGAGGTGACAACATACTGAACATGATCATCACCAACATGGGGTACCAGTGTTCAACAACAGAGATAAACCCCTTGCTGGTAATATCAGATCATTAAGTAATCACACTGGACATCCACATCCCGCCCCCACATCCAGTCAATGAAACCACTGTGAAGACATTTGCAAAAGCAAACTGCACACTTCCCAACAACAAAGTGGAACGTTCCAAAGACCCCTTGCTATAGGATAATGGTATGCAATCTGCAGAATCATTTACAAGTGCATCCTATGAGCATCTACAGGGATGCAGGGAATGAGACATCACAAATACAACTACGATGCACTCCTCCAAAAATAGGACAACAAGCAGGTGTTTGTTGTCCCTAAATAAGCTAGACAAGAGAAGAAGGAAATGAACACATGATAGATCCAACTTCACTAAAGGGAAGGCATCACTGATCATTATCAGGAAGAAACAATGATCGCTCTTAAAATAATCCAAGGATGGTGTCTAAAGACAAATAGCCAAGGAATGTAAGAATAACAACCACAAAGCCTTCGGTAGTTATACCAGACATGTAGGTGTCAACTTCCAAATATGTTGTCAGCTACTGAAAAAAGGAATGACATACACCAAACCAACTTTCATTGCCCACACCCAGGGGGACAAGTTTAATGTAACCCCCCCCATCACCCCCAAAAGGGCCTGTGTCCATCACAGAAGGATGCAGAGACCCAGACATCATGGACATACAGGTAAAGACAGCCCTCACCAAAGCTAAAAACATAGCATCAATGTGACTGTATGTTGTCCCAGGCTGCGTCTTACACTAGCCCCATAAGGAACTACACCCTCACCTACATTCACTGTCCAGACTCAAGCGTCCTACAGGCTATGTACCCAAAGAATGGCATACAGTAACAGTCATCCAGCTCCATAAAGGCTGTGCCAAAACAGAACCTGGAAACCATTGCCGAATATGTGTACTCAGCCTGGTCTACAGAGCTATTGAGCAAATTGTCATGGAACACATACACTGAGACATTGGAGATCTCCAGACACTGGACTCTACACAACTTCGCCTTGTTAAAGTCAGAGCCTGGCTCCCAAACCTAGTTGACTTATTCAAAACAGTTACCATGAACATAGATGGAGGTGAAAGTAGTCCACTTAGCCCACCTGGACCTCACTAAGCGCTTGCCACACCATTCCCCACTCTGTCATCATGGACAAGTGTACCAGCTTGAACATGAACAGCTATGTCACAGGATGGGTGGCCAAGTGGCTCACAGATCAAACACACATGTTCATAGTTGCAAGTGCCATGTCCAACTCTAAACCAGTCACAAATGGCATCACACAGGTCTTGGTCCTGGGACCCCACCTGTTCAGTAGATACTGCTCAGAGGTGCAGGCAAGCATGGAGGTGTAAGGCAGAACAGGTTTGCAGATGACTGGAAACTGTGGACCATAATTGACTGTACAGCTGACACAGACATCCTCCAGAAGTGTCTTACAGAGACAGATACCTGGTGTCAAAACAATGCCCTCAAGCTGAATGGCAAAGAATGGATAGTCATCCCCTTTGGGTAATACAAAGTACACACAAATTACCACATAGGTGGTAAATCAGCATGTACGGAGAAAGTCATTATGGCCCTGGGGACACAGGTAGATAGTAAACTCACCTTTGATGATCACATGGCCAAAGTGTTAAGACATTCCTTTAATGTAGGCATGTAATGTCAACTAATGTAACCCACTTTGTATAGTTTGATTATGTCACCATCCTACAAATATACCTGTGGAAAAGATAGCTCCCAATAATGTGTATAGCACATAGTGTTAATGCATACTCCTGTAGTATCATTAAGTAGTTAAGTAGGAGTTTGAATCCTGCACTGGACAACTGTGCGTTTGTGTGTGGTCTCCTTGGGAAGGAGCAACCTTTTAGGAGAGTAGTGAAACACCTCAAAATTAGTAATCTAACCTTTGTCAAGTCTGATGATGTCACCATCCTAGAAATATACATGTGGAAAAGAGGACTCCCAGTAATATGTATAGTGCATTGTGTTAATGCATATTCCTCTAGTATCATGAAGTAGTTAAGTAGGGGTTTGAATCCTGCACTGGACAACTGTGTGTGTGTGGTCTCCTTGCGAAGGAACAACCTTTTAGGAGAGTAGTGAAGCACCTCAAAAGTGGTAATCTAACCTTTGTCAAGTCTGATGATGTCACCATCCTACAAATATACCTGTGGAAAAGAAAACTCCCCGTAATATGTACAGTGTGTCATGTTAATGGGTACTTCTCCAGTATCATGAAGTAGTTAGATAGGGGTTTGAATCCTGCACTTGGTGAGTGTGTGTGCTGTATGTGTGTGACACTGTTGGTCAATGTGTTGTGGGTTTTGTTTTTACTACTGTATGACATATCAGTATGCATTGCACATGTGAGCTAGCTGTGTGGCAAATACATATACGTACATGTTACCTCAATGATTGCATGTGTGTGAACCGTGCTTTCTCCAAGAACACAACTGTCATCCTTGCCATACTGTGGTGCTGCTTACCAGACCTTAGGTCACATCTGTATGCTTGTGACAAGCCCAGCCACTGCAGTGATCCCTGGCCTAGGTCATCTGTGTCACACAAAGTCATTACGCTTCCTATTGGAATGTGTGTGTGAGGGTCTATGGCCGAGGCATATGTCAAACCTGTTCAAATGCAGCAAAGTATGTCAGTGATGACTATTTATAACAGGTGTTGAACAACCTTTGTGACTATGCATGCAGACCCCTTATTGCTTATGTGATCCACCGAGGGATCTCAAAATACCTTTGGAAATGTGATTAACAAAGGACAGATGATGTAACACTTGGTTGCATGTACATATCGGTACCTGTTCATCATGTTGGTGGCTACTACCTATGTGGTACTGTGGGGATAATGTGTTCTGTAAAGGTGGATGACTATGCTTAGTTTGGCTTATAGCTTTCCAGCATGGGTTTGACAACAGGCATCTGTCATTATGATACCCTTGTGCAGGATGTGTGTGTCATCTGGAGAATGCATTATAGGCCACAGTATGCATTACCAGACATGAACAGACATATCTCTACTGTGATTGCTTGTACCTAAGAGAGCTATATGCCAAATAGGAGTGGTCTCAGTAATGGGTGCAGGTGAATACCAGTGGTTACTGGCATAGTATAGTACCTGAAGGATCCAAATGTTGCTGTGTGTCCTACATCTGTGCGTCGGTTGTCAAGACATCATCTAACGATTGGTTATGGTCAGGCTGTGGAAGTGATGTATACTACCAGAATGCAAAAAATGACATATAGTAACAGTATCATCCACAGCACAGTGTCAAACCATGTCATACACACATGTGTAGTCAGGTTACGAAATGTGTGTAGTACAATGCATACTGGCCACCAATAGAAACTATGGAGTGTTACTGTGTAATACAGAGCATGTCACTCTGGCCATGTGTCCACTATGCACATACATGCAGACAGTGCACCTCCACCATGTTCACAACTGTACACCTGCAAATCTGTGCTACACACATCCCACACATACTGTCCACTTTCTAACACATGCTGCCAATACTGCACACATCAGCCAAGTAGCACGTGGCCGGACAATACACAATTGGAACCAACACTGGTGTAAACAACACTACAATGACAATTATAGCATTAATGCATCATGCCTGCTCAGTTACATCTTCAAGCATATCATTGCACTGTACTGCTGACAACATGCTAACATTGCTATACTGCTATAAAGACATCCTGTGCATCAGCACCATGGTAGCCAGTTCCTGCATCGATGTTACAGATGACAGGAGGCGGCACAAGTTTCATCATATGCACAGGGTGTGTTGTTGGTTTGTCAGAGGCCTACAGTGAGCCATCCAATCAACATATATGTGTGTGTGTGTGTGTGTGTGTTTGTGTGTGTGTGGGGCAAGAATACCAGAATGGGCCAAAGTTGATGTAATGTGTGTGGGTATGTGTTAGCCCTAGGTGTCTGGAGTATGTGTGTGTGTCTGCATGCACACAGTTCCACCATGTGGCTGCCATATACGGGTATTTGTGGGACAGCCACAGGCTGTACCTGTGAGGCTTCACAGACCACCGTCTCTGGCCATGGATACGGTACCTGTGTCTGGCAGGGGTGCTACTGACACTATCAGGTACTAAGCCAGACTGGCTACTATCCCCAGAGGTGGATGGATGTACACTGGACCCAGGTCCCTGCTGGGACTGTCCAGAGCCACGTGCACATGGTCTTCTAGGACATTCTATGGACAGCCCACCCCCAACATTGCTGGGGCTGGTACTGGCACTACGGCAGCGGCTGTGGCTTGAGGGATATCTGTGGTGACTGCCAGCTACTGATGTTGCTGGCATACGTCCACATCAACGACTCAACCATCCCACACTGTCCTGACACATGGACATGACATTGCGGAGGATATCTAATGTCTCTCCCCAACGTCTATCAGTGACCTCGGTGTAATGACGGATGGCACCTGCTAGGTCATGGATACTGTCAATATCAGCAGTATGTGCCCTCTCTGCCATTAGTCCCTGTCTGGTGTACCGTTCCATACGTGCCTGTGCCTGCATAACAGCCTGAAACATGCGTGACATTGTCAGACCTGTGGCACATCTGCCAGTGGCATGATGAGCAGCAGTGCTCCTATGAGAACCCCTGGACATCTGCCTATGTGGTACCCTTCCAGACATCTGGGTACGACTGCTGTGTTGGGATGCATGTGCCATGGATACCACACTGTCCTGGCCAATGCCATCTGTACGCTGTCCCTCAGCTATGGGCATTGGTGATGGATGTATTGGCAGTATGACTGTATGCATGGATGGGGTGGCCAGCTGTGTACTGTCGATTGGTGGCCCACTGACAGACCCTGGCAAACATGCCTGTGCCTCAACACACCTATCATCAGTATCACTGTTTTGCTCGGTGACATCAGTTTCCCTGCGGCAGTGAACCAGCCCAAGGTCAGCACCTGTGAGAGGAAGACAGGAAACACACTTTATGACCTGTCCATGATGTCGGCACACATGCACACATGCACACAGCACACATGAACACATGAACACATGCACACATGAACACATACACACATGCACACATGAACACATGCATACATGCACACATGCACACATGCACACATGAACACATGCACACAAATGCACTCATCACTAAAACACACACACACAGGCACACACACACACACACACACACACACACACACACACACACACACACACACCACCACCACCAGCAATCCAGAACATACTCAATAGCGGGTGATGGTGGGGTACAGTATCACAAGGCAAACAGTTATATCATGCGTGTCAGCATGCAGGATGTGTGTTTCCCAACAGCATGCAGTGCGGGTGTTGACAGTCCTTGCCAATAACACTATACATGTTTTTGATGCATGTGTGTTGTTGTTCAGTGATTGGCCTCACCCTGGAACGCACTGTGTACATGGACATGACAGTGCTGTGCAAGTATTATAAGCTCAGCAATGTTCTGTGCACCATCTCTCACAGGTATACATACCATGGATGGATGTGTATCTGTGTGTTACATAGATATCCATTTCTGATTAGAGCATCTGTGTCTTCAGCAGATAATTGTGTACACAGGATTAACACATGCATGCTATGTATACACACAGGATGAGTGGTGCATGTTTACCTGATGGAATACCATTGCTCAACATGGCCATTGTACAGTGGTTATGGTGAGTGTATGACATACTGTGGACATGCCAGTGCCAGACATGACATGGCATGCTACAATACAACTGCAAAATTAAACATCACACAGACACAGTGTATGTCATGTGACCTATACACGCAATAGCATTACAAGACATATATGTGTCACTTTGTACAAATGATGATTGCTATGCATATTGTGTATAGGTGCCTATCTTTGCACACACACAACACTGAGGTGCATAGCAGGTAATGCTATGTGTAGTACTGTGGTCACTGTAACTGGATGGGGTGTACTACCATGAGCCATCATCATGCAGCATCATGTGGTCACTCAAGGCTACTAATGTGTGCCAGACTGGCACATACCATGCTGTACTGGAACTTCAGTACCATGGCTACATTCACCATTTCACAGCCAGTTGTTACATGGGTTTGTAAGGTGCACAATAGGGGGCATTGCCTACCATGAATGTGTAATGTGTCGAAGAGTGTCGCACAGCCACATGTGAGGCATCTACTCCTCAGGTATATTATGTGTGCTGTGTGGATGAAGTGTGGGATACTGTAGTGTGACCTTACAGCGGGCGTCTGAATACGCCATGTGTAGCATGTTAACATGTACTGCATATGACAGTGTTGTGTATGTTGTGTGCATGTGTATCGACTCTGCCTATCCAATGTCCACATCAGTGTTGCCACAATTCTGTGGAATGCTCTGTGTATTCTATGTGTTTTAGGCAGCTACCCACATTATTGGGATGTGCATAGTCTCACAGCAAACATGCACAGCATGCATTATGCATATGTGTGTTACGTGTACATGGCCTACACCTCACCTATGACATGCACATTTAATTAGCAGTATTAAAGGTAGAACATACTCACCAGCATGGGTCGGCTGCCTTGCTGTCACAGCAGAGGGACCTACAAGGATATGAGACACTTTGTCAGTGGCAACAACTGTAGCATTGCTACTGTGTGTTTGCAATCATACAGTAGTACAACGGTTGACAGTCACAGGCCTACAGATTGCATTCCTAATTATTACCATTGCACAACACTAGGCACCACATCATCTAACTACACAGTACACATCTCACATAAGCATGCTCTAACAATTGAGGTAACAGTAGTCTACAGCTATGCCATGTTACCTGCATGCTCGATGTCAGCTTGCTGGGTGACTCCGGCCTCCATGATGACACACGTCAGTTGTTGGGGTTGTTGTTGGCCAGGAGCCACCTGGCTAAGGAGCAGCTCCTCCACTCTGGTGAGGGGGGATGGATGGCTACCCCCCACCTATGGCAAGCTGATGTCTGCGGATATCAGATGCACGCTGCCGGACATGTCTAATTAAATCACTGCAGTGATGGCGTACCTGCTCATATGTCCAGTTATGCATGCCTATGTCACTTACCCGACGGACAAGCTCTTGCCACAGCGCAGTCCACTCATGCTGGTCCTGGCTGGTTCTAGAGAACAGCAGGGCATACTGCTGCACCAGGCTGGATGTTATGACCTCTTCCTCCGCCATGCTATAGGCAGGATTACATTTGTGGAACATAGCCCTGGAAGACAATGAAACAATATGTGTGAGCAAGTCATGAGGCACACGTATATTTGCAATGTACAGATATCAATTAACTGCCATATATAGCAACCTATTGGCTGTCAGAAGATACATACTTTCAATACCACATCAGTACTCAACCCACAACTGCCTGACAGTGCCTGGCACACTCTATATATCAAACCACGTTTTGCACAGCAAAAAACTTACAACAGTATGTAATACTATACAACAGTACATGGCACACTGTGTGCGACACAATGCACAGCCTAGACACAGGAGGTATATATCATGCTAATGCATCAAGAAAAGTGTAATCCATTGCAATGATTGTAAAGTTCAGTGACAGTATCACCGGTATACCACACTAGTCGTTGATGGCAGATCCCTGCCTAACATATGTGCACATTCGTGAATATAGGTGGTATATTGCTGTACTACACTATACATGTTGCTAGATACGTACCTATATCCTGTAACACACATATGACCAAGGCCATGGTACAGGCATGCACACACACATCAGACATACATACCAGACGCATAGGTATGGCAACACAGGTGACCTTTACATGTGTACCTTACAGTACTGTGTGTCAGTAGTTACGAGACCGTATGCCTGAGGTATGTAATCTGTGAGGACTACAGGGAACACACAGAACAGTGGTTCCAATCAATGTGGATGTACACCATACTGTGCTGTTTAGGCATACAGCCTCAGGTAGTACTACAGTTCATACAGGGGTTGGATTCACCAGCAGTAACACTCAATAAGCATGCATGTACTGCTTTGGCCTACAATGTGCACCCCAGTCGACAACAAGGGACTATGTCAGAACATATGCCATACTGCTTTTTCAGCCTAGCAATTGTATACACATCTTTTGCTGGGATCACAGCTAGGACACATAATACCATGACAGAAACAGTTTCCCACTAAGCTATCACACATAAAGCAAAGTCTGACACATTCACCAACACATTCACCATCACACTCAGTCAAACTCACATAGCAATTATTGCAACAAGTACATGTGGGTGTGTATCACTTCATAGGTAGGTAAGAGGCTATTGGCCCTAGGACCTATAGAAGCCTAGCCATACACTACTCTGGCCTTTGACACACAGGTCATTGCATTTCACGTGGCCCTGTCAAGCAGAGACACAGAGGTGAATGCCTGGGTGTATTCACTATCTCCCATACAATCTTCATGATTATTTATGACGACTGCTAATTAGGAGCTTTGTTTGCTATGGATAGTTGGTTTGTTCCAGAGTATGGGATGTCTCTGAGATGAGAATCTATCCTTACAGCATGTGCTATTTATTGTGTTCAGAAAGTTTGGGTCCCTAGAGCGTGTAGCACATAGAGATTGTGATATGTTTATGTGCAGCATGTCCAACAGCTCTGGTTTTTACATAGCTTAGTATGTTAGGCAGAGGTCACCTCTGGGTAGGCAGTATGCGACACAGTGTAATTGTGGGTTTGTGAAATGGTCTGCATAGGGCATCTGTTTGAGGCTGGTATTACTCTTTGTGAGGTATGTCTTTGTTGTTTCCAGTTGCTGTGGATGTCTTGTGAGGTACATACCACATAGGGCATTATACTCTATAATGGGCTTTATGTTTGATGAGTAGATGGGAACACTGACCTATATTTCCCTGGATGACACTCCTTTTGTAATGAGGTGTGGCAGGTAGACAGATTACAAGACTAGTGTGTCACTGTGATTATCGAAGGGGAGACTACAGTCCACCTGTGTCCCATGATCTCTTATCACACTTTCAGTGTTAGGTAGACCACCATCTATGTGGTAGTTCATGGGTACAGAGTTTTTGCCAGAAGGGATGCCAGTGCAGTTTCAACATTGAGCTTGAGTCCATGGCTTTGTCACCAGCCATCTGTCGCAGTAAATATGACTCTCTCTCTCTCTCTCTCTCTCTCTATATATATATATATATATATATATATATATATATATATGAACATACATAGGTGTACATATAGGTATCCATATAGGCACATATACGGTCCACCTTTCATGGTGGGAATATCAATTATGCGAAAGTTGTGAGGTATACTGTTATGTACTAATATTGCACAGTGTTGTGCGGAATGCATTGAAGGTGTTCTTAGCACATGTAGCTTTAGCAGGTCTCACTGGCTGCTACACTGCAAATCTGACAATTCATACCCACAGCGTTTAACCACCACATGTCATATACCAGCACTGTATGCTGTCTTGTTTGCCACACACTACAACTTACATAGAAGTATGCACATAACAACATTCAACAACATATATATGTCCACCCTTCACAAACAGTTGCAGTATGTCCCTTGCTCTATGCACATGTACAGATGCTAATATATCTGATACACACAGATCTCTCCATATGTGTGTGCCATACACACACAAGGTCCACACTGTTGTATGTCCATGGACCTCACAGCTGACCTGCTGCACTTTGCTCCAACATGATCAGGTGTCACATGTGAGCACACAGTAATATTAGAGGGTGTATTTATAGGTGCAAATGCTAGCTTAGCATACTAGCCTGGTACAGCTGTTGCCAATGCTAAGCTACACATTAATATGACTATCATGCATTTGTTACTCTGTCACATCCTTGTTTATATAACTGTATGCGCTACTCCCCCAAACAGCCATTGTACACACTACTGTACAGAACAGAGATAACATGGATCAGATGTTTGACATTTAATGCTGAACTACATATATCACAGTCATATCCCACTGCACACACCTACACACTGATTTCTCCATGGCAGTAGTTATGCAGGGCATCTGTGCATAGATACGTACTGCTGCAACATATGGATGATTCAAAGTATGTAGAGTACTCTTCAAAAACATCTACTACATGCCAGTAAATACATATCAGTTACATACCTTTACTTTGTAAGGGTTTGATTTATTACGTTCCGTGTGTGTAGTAATACAATTATATATATATATATATATATATATATATATATATATATATATGTGTATATATATATATATATATATATATATATATATATATATATATATATGTATATATATATATATATATATATATATATATATATATTTTTTTTTTTTTTTTCTTTTTTCTTTTTTTGCTGTTGCTGTTGTTACCAGTATCTGTCTGTCTGTGTCTCTGTGTCTCTCTTTCTTGCTTTCTTGCTTGCTTTCTCACTCTCTCTCTCTCTCTCTCTCTCTCTCTCCATGGCTGCAATGAAATGATCGCATGTGTGGACAACAAGTACAGCCTGCTTTTAGAGGTATCTGCACATGTGCATGTGATGGCCTCTGTACCATTTGGTAATTGCATGCAGCCTGCTGTGTGGTAATTGCAGTACTCACTGTCATAGCAAACCAATGCTATAAATTGCTAGGTCAGGTAGGCATAGGCCTTTCAGCTTTCCAAAGTGGGGCCTATGCTTGTTTGCTGTGGACACCGTAATGTAAGTCAGAAGGTTGGTATACTTCTTCTAGATTTTGCTAAGGTTGAAGCCAGTTATTTGTATGTTGTACTCAGATCTGAATGTTGCCTCTTCCAGTACACAGTTGACAGTGTAGAACTGTACTCACCCCTAGAAATGCTAACACAAGATACATGGGAGTATGGAGTTTCTTTACAACATCTACAATTAGCTGCCATACATATGTAGTTATTAAGATGTTTCCGTTTGACACATGAACTGTTTGGGTACACCTATACTGTGGATATTAATGTACTCACTTCTGCAGTGTTTGTGCTTTTTATTTTGTTGACATTATCACAGATGCTCATGAAACTGGACAATTCCATTACTGAGTATGCCAACCTACATCCTTGCTGTACCTTGAACACACTAGTAATTTGTACATTTGTGTGGGGATTGTCCTGCTATGATACTGTGTGGGGGTTGTGAAGTGCTGCTGTAACAGTATTTACTGCTAGAATGTCTGGTTCTGTTATCACAGTCATGTAATGCAATTCCACAACAACTGCTGGTATAGTTCCACAGAACAGGTTTTGTGTTATGGCATTCCTACCTTTCCTTTATATTCACACATTCTGATGCATGATATATATATTTCAGCAACATTTTGCTGTATATCTACTGTGGCCTAGTGGTACTTCATGCAGTCTAGTGTGTCCAAGGTCCGGGGTTCGAGACTGGCAGTGGTGTTTTTTTTTGCTGCTGAGCAGAACAAGGTCCCTCATATGCAGGGTGACTAAGGCACTTTTAAGCAGTTGTAAGCGGGTTTGCGTGGGTTTGCCTGATGCTTAGCAATACTTAGCTAAGCGCACACTCACGCAAGCCCGCTAACTACTGCTTAAAAGTGCTTACTCCCACTAACCAGCAAGCAGATCCAACAGGAAATCCGATGGTGGAAAAGTAATCATCCGACTCCACGGCAGTGTAAACACAAGAAATATTTTAATAAATCCACATCGAGTACAAGAACTTTGGCTTGTTTTCTTACTCCCATTAACCCCCGCGCTAATTTCTTTGAAAGAAAAGAAAATGGGGAGATAGGAAAGTGGTGAAAAAGGGGCACAAAGAGGGAAAGACAGTAGGGTAAACAGCTCGGGATGTGCAGGACGGGTGTAGGGAAGGTCTATAGTTGCCCATTTCTTTAACAGCAACAGCTGTGCATATACTAATAATTTGGATGGAATTTTGAAACCTTCCACCCCTGAGAGAGGGGTGAGGACAACAAAGTATGTTGTACTGCCAATTAAATTTCAGTTTATGTGTCCAGTGGACATGTGTGCAAAATGGGCAACTATGTATGGGGCATAATTTTTTTGTGGGAGCAGATTGCCCATTTTTTTTTCAGGTGAGAGGGGCATGTGGGGTAGTGGAAGTAGGTGTATTTGGGGAGGTAGGTTGGGGAGGTAAACAGACAAGACAAACAAGATGCATACAGGGGCAGAATATGACACATGGGCTGAGTGAACACCATTGACGAGGAAGGGTGTTTGGAAATTGCAAGCCCATGAGCCCACAGATGGCAACAGTGGAACTGACATCCCCACCCATGGGCAGTCACCACTGCACCTTCACAGCCCAGAGGGGGGCTATGCGTAGGAGGGACAGGCTAACCCATGAGTCGCAACCACTCTTGCCTCGAGCTGACATAGAGGATCAGCAACTGAACGCTTGATCTCCCTATGCACCACAGCCCGGAACGTTCGAAGGGTGATAGGTGGCTCTCCTCTGGCCACGCTTGCACGGGGGGGATGAGCCGCATCCCCTGCAGCGCTTCCACCCGAAGGTGGCACAGGTCCACCAGAGGAGGAGGTCCCGGGCTGGGCACTGGACATGCTGGTGCCAGGGACCAGCCTTCCCATACGTTCTATGTTTAGCAGGATTTAATGACAATATGGGTTAGTAACAGACAACAGCATTCCAAATTAGTTATAACAGCATGCAGTAGTATTCCCATTAACCCAGCACACAATAATTCCAACAGTTGAACAGCAAGCATAACACATGCATATTAAGAACAACAGTGGACATTCCAACAGCATGCAGGGTTGATTGGTGGCAACAGGCCACCACGATTGTGGTATGTGAACAGGGCACATGCATCAAAGTACATGCAGATATTTATAAATCAATAAGACATATGTCCTAACAAAGTTTTTCAGATTACACATCCCCATTTAGGTGTGGAATGGCATTATTTACGACCATAAAGTAGGGTGTAAAAAGATCACTCCATTAACAACTTATATATACATATAACTTTACTCTGCATTCCTACTGACTGCAGGTATATATCCCCTACATGTATTATTACACTAGGCAGTGTCCATTAAATTGTGAAATGGGTTTTGATAGTTGTTTATATACTTGACCTGTACCTGACATACAAACTGTTGAAGATGCAGATGTTACTGCTACGTATTTATATATTTCATTTATATTCATATATCTACATATCTGGCTGTCTTCAGGTGACATTATCAGCTACATTTACGCAGACCCCTACATTTCTAGCAGCACACTGACATTTGTGGGGAACACAATCACAAGCTACTCATGTGCCAGATTAACCTGTACATGCTAGCCATGAACCAACAGTTGAGGACTGTATATATGCTTAAGAGCTACTGGCATTCCCTTCACTCATGTGCCAGATTAACCTGTACATGCTAGCCATGAACCAACAGTTGAGGACTGTATATATGCTTAAGAGCTACTGGCATTCCCTTCATCCACTTTATATGGACCTACACAAGTGTGGATTGACAGCACTTAATACAACTGTACTATTTCCATAATGCAAGGGTACAACAACATATCAAAGAAAGTGACATGGACACAGTCCAGGAATTATACCTTTATTAATTACATTACACACTTTTGTAGTGACTCTCTCATTCATTTCATATTTTGGTGCATGCAGAATACTTTTATTCCAGACTTATTATGCCTTTATTAATGGGTTACAACACTTTTTCACACTCTCTCACTTATTTTATATTACAATACATGCAGAGACTTTATTCAAGACTTGTACCTTTATTACTGGGTTACAACACTTTTTTTCAGGCTCTCTCACTTATTTTATATAATAATACATGCAGAATAATTACTAACCTGCCTGGTGGCGCAGCCTTAGCAGCCTATCTGCATAAGCTTGCCGATTTGCAGCATGGACACCTGCAGCTGTGATGTAAATGAAGGGATATTGAGACATACCTATCCATTATATAGACTACAGTAGCATTTCTCACATACTTCATTCCATGGCTAACTACTCAGTAGTGGGGCATCTTGCATGTCATGGGCCTCCTGTATATATCGGTTCAGTTGGTCCTGCTTCCATCTCTTCAGGTCTGCATGGTGGTGACGGACCTGCTCGCCAGTCCGAGGGACACCTGTGGCACTGGTGAGATCATGCGCTTACCAGTTCCAAGCCTCCACTTTGTACTCCGTCATTTGGAACTGGCCCTGCAGGAGTCTTGACTCATGATGGTGAACAAGGAGCCAAACCATGTATTTTGACTCCTCGATGCCCCACCCTTGTGCTCAAAAGTGAGTACCCTTTCCAGCACTGGCCATTTTGACTGCAGATGGGAGCTACAACCAGTTATGGAGAGTATTCCCGCTTATGGAGCTTAAATATGCCTCATTTCCCGCACTTATTTGTGATTGGCCATTTTTGAAAATTCTCAGCTAACAGCAAACCTGCTTAGCAATGGTTAAACTTCCATTTATAAGTATATGTATGTTAACAGTGCATGTTTATGCTAAGCTGTCATGGCTTAGTGGTTCAGTACTTTGATTATGGTGCACAGTGTCCCGGGTTCGAGCCTTGTCATTGCTTTTTATTTTACTACTGTCCAGACAGGCTAGGGGGTGTGGCTGTGTTTAGGCGACTTTGCTCAACTTTGCTCTACGTTGCTCCACATTGCCCGACATTGCCCGACGGTGCGCTGGTTAGTGTGGACCGCAGCTCCGCGCAAACCTATTGCGCTAGGTAAAGCGCTGCTTAGCTATGGGCAACTATACTGCGCTAGGTAAAGTGCTGCTTAGCTATGGGCAACTATATTGCGCTAGGTAAAGCGCTGCTTATATATGGGCAACTATATTGCGCTGGATACAACGCTGCTTAGCTATGGGCAATTATATGTCAATATCCTTAATGCTGCTCACCTTCTTATATTTATATATATATACATTTTGTTCACCAATACATAGGCCATTTCAATGCTTTTTACTAAAATTTCATTCATATATGTCAGGAATTATTTTATATACTAATTTAAAACATAAACTAGAAAGGGGACTGGTGGGACTAGAACCGGGAATGCCTCCTCTTTGTGCGAAGGCTGTACCACTACGCTTTTGCTATTTGGCTTAATTTGCATAAACATTTCTTATTATGCTCTTTGATGTCGAGATTGCTAACTGTAGCTGAGCAATGGGCACACCCGCGCAGACACGCGCAAATACGGGCAGCTATATCAGAAATTATAAAAAAAAAATAAAAAAAATTTACATTTTACAATTACAAAGGGGTTTAGTATGTGGGGATGTGTAGTGTTTGCTATGTGTACATTTCAGCGGACTCACTAATTGCACTTGTCATTTTCACATTTATAAAGTTGCAGGGGCATGGATATTTGGACTGCTCGGCAGTCTGACACGCCCCCTTTAGTCTTACATGCTCTGTATTAGCCTTCAAGTTGAGTCAGCGCACCCTCATGCATATGCATGATGCGCTGATGTCATATTCTTAGATAGCCGTTTCTGTGTAAGACTTATTTAGTCTTACACGGAGGATTAGTGAATCCCCCCATAGTGTTTTCCAAAAATATGCTAATACTGTTTCCACTTCATACAGATCTATGTAGTGTTTATCTTGATAGCTAAATTGTTTTTAATGTAATTCATAGCTAGGTGGACTGATAGAAAAATAGACAGATATAGAGTGATTTATCTGTTTGTGTATGTGTATGTGAGATAAATATGTTAGCAAGTACTACAACCTAATGTACATCATTGAGAATTTACCACCAGTCTGCTTCAGTCATGAACTATTCCAGCTACACAGATAGTCACTGCAGTTTAGCCCCTTTTACACTAACAAATGAAAATGTACATTTCTTAAATTATGCACAGAAATAAATACTCAAAAACATAGCAAGAAATTCTACAGCTGCATAAGTACTAGAAAAATAATTCAAATGTAAAATAAAGTCTACATTGCAAGAAGTCTATAGGTTTTTTCCTTCACATACATCTCATTTTATTATTTGCATTCCGTGGTCAGTGTACATTGGAGAAAGAGAGCTCACTGATTGACAGTGGTGAAAGATCCATCTACCCATAACTCCCTTTTCCCCATTTTTCACATGGGGTCAGCAGGTTGCATCAGCAGTGACCATCTTCTAGAGTCAATGTTCACACTACCAGATGGCCAACCCTGCTGATGTTGTTCTTCCATGCCACACACACACACACACACACACACACACACACATGTGCACACACACTCACTAATACCTATGGACAATTTAATGTGTCCAGTCTACCTACTGTATGTTTTTGGAATGTGGGAGGAAACCAGAGCACCCAGAGAAAACCCGCCCATACACAGGGAAGACATACAAACTCCACACAGAAGGCATCCCAACCAAGAATCAAACCATAGAACCTCTTGACATGAGGTAACAATAATTTCTGCTGTGCCACTGCACCAACCCTTTCTGAATGCTTGCAAATGTCACCATAAAAAATGTATTTGTCTATGTGTATGCGCATCAACTTTAAGGGCTTTTAAATGCTACCATTAAAAGTCAAATACAATGAAGTTGGGTAAAATGTTGTGAAAATATAGCTTTGTAATTCTACATAATGCACTTATCTGTTAAGAAAGCACATCATATCTATCTAACATTTTTGTTATACATTATAGAATAACTTTATTTACAGAACCCTGATACCGACTACAATACTTTATGCTTCATGCTATGGAGATGGACTATTACTTCAAGAATGGAAAGAATACATTGAAGAGCAATGCCTTTTAAGATATTCAAGACATTATAGGATCATAAGATCACAGAAGGTTACTAGGCTATCGACCTGGAGGTCATTTTAAGCATAGCTGTTTCATCCTAATGAAATACCGTAGATACTCCAGTCAATAACCAGCATTGTATTTAGTAATGACTGCCCATGTCCCTAAGGGTTGTGGGCACTATCCCTTTTAAAAATTTACAGTGCCCCATCCACTCATCCAGGTTCTTTTTAAACAGTATCATAGAGGTGCTGTGCTTCACATGAATTGGCAACCTTTTCCAAAGACACGACAGTCACTGGGAGACAATTCTATTCCTCCAGCACATCCTATTCAAGTTGCAAGGCTATGTTTAGGTCCTAGGAGTGGGTAGCTCTAGTCCCGTTTGATTTACAGATGAGCAGCACATTCATTAGATTAAGGTAGGAGTATAGTGGGGGGAATTTAATCGGTCTGTGTAAGGCACATGCTACAGTCCCTTAGTCTTCTTTGTTAGAAGTCTCAGAGGTTTCTTGAATTGTTGTTGATGCTTTGTACAGTACATGCCAAAAGGGGTATCATACTAAATTATGGGCTTGATTAGTGATGAGTATAGAGGGGTTAAAACCTCCTTTGCTCTAGTGGTGATGCCTCTGCTAATCAAATGTGCTACGTAGAAGTCCTTCATTACTACAGTAGGCACATGGTGGTCAAAGTTAAGTTCGTAATCTACTTGTGATCCCAGCTCCTTTACCACTTTGTAGGTACATAGGGTATTGTTGTTAATTTGACAGTGTGAAGGGGCATTGTTTTTACCAAAGGGAATGATGATGCATTTCTTTGTATTCAGTTTGAGACCATGACTAAGACAGTAGTCAGTGGTCTGTGTAAGACCCTCCTGAAGCATACTGACATCATTTTGGGATTCAATAATTGCACCCAGTTTGCAGTCATCCACAAACTTGGTCAGCACAGCCCCTTAGTTTTGGCCTGATCTTCTGAGAAGTATATACCAAACAGTAGAGCAGCACTGACTTGCACCATGCTGATGACAGGTCTCCTGACTGATGTGGAGTCACCCACTTTGATAGTGTGTGACTGGTTTTGAGCCAGTTGTCAATCCATCTTACAACAAAGGGGTTTATATTCAGTTTGCTAAGTGTATCAGTAATGTCTGAGTGTAGGACTGTGTCAAAGGCCTTTGCTAAGTCAAGGTATGCTGTATGCACAGATTTGCCCTTGTCAGTGGCCCTGGTCATATTTTTGAAGACATCAACCAGGATGAAGAGGCAGGATCTGCCCTTGCAAAGCTAAATTAGGTTGTATCCAGGGTTTGGAAGTTGCCTATGTATTTATTTATGAGGTCCATGATAATATGTGCCATGGCCTTACAGATGAGGCTAACAGACTTATGTGTCTTTAATTCCCTGAGTCTGTTGCTAAGGCACCTTTGTAGAAGGGAATAACTGTTGCTTTTCTCCATTCCACAGGAACAAAGTCTGTGGTTAGGCCATGATTGAATGTGATGCTAGTTCACATTTTAGTTTGTTTAGAAGACACCCTAGGATGCTGTCTGGTCCCAAAGAGGCTGTGTTTTGTGCCTTAGACAAGGCTTTAATGACCTGTTCTTTGTATATGTAGGGTATGGTGTGGGGGGGGGGGGTTGAGGGCAAGGTTTGTGATAACTTTGGAGGAGAGAGGGGAGTGAAACTTTTGCTAAATCTGTCTGCTAGCTGGTTTGCTATCTCTGCGGGATCAGTTTGTGTGTGGTAGAGCTAGTCACTAGTTTGGCACATGCTTGGGTCTTACCTTTTAGGCTACACATGTAACTGTAAAAGGCCTTATGGTTATCCTTGGCTGTGAATGCTAGTTTTTTTTATAAGTTACCCTTAGAGGATTTGACTTGTTGTCTTATTAGTCTGTTGAGGGTGAAGCGGGTGCTTTTCCATTGTTGGGGCCTTGCCTTAGAGTTTTTTAGCCAAGTGTATACACTTATACAATTGATTTTACAGGGCTTCAGTGCTTTGGGGTAGAAACCACTTCCAGTTGGTGGTGGGACTTGGAATGCATTTATACCTTCCCATAGGAGGATATAGTTTGCCTTGATGATGTTTTTTAGTCTGACTTCACCCTTTATGAGTTCTGGTGTTAGTGCCAGTTCAAGGATGACTGATTTGTGGTCAGATTTAACTAATGAGAGACTCTGACAGTTGTGGTGGTGCATGTGTATATCATGTTAGTAAGGACCAGATCTAGTATGTTTGTTCCTCTTGGGGTATGAACAATTTGTTCCAGGGCATTTAAGATAACAAAGTCAAGGAACTTTTGTGCAAGTGAGTTAGGGCTAGATTAGGTTTCCCAGTTGATGATGGGATTATTGAAATCCCCATGGCCAGAATGTTTGGCAACATTTGGATTGACTTCTGTTTGGTCAAGTAGGCCTTGTGCGCATCATGATTCATGGAGATGAATTTATAACTAGCTATGACCAGATGGGGGTCTTACCCACAGTAATCTGAACTTGGAGTAACTCCATGGAGTTGTCCAGTCTAACTAGTCAGGAGGTGAATTTATCTTTAATATAGATAGAAATACTGCCTCCCTTGGTTCTCACATGTTCATCTTGCAGTCTGTAGGTGTGGAAGTATTGTAGCCTTGCAAGGCTGGGGTACTCTTTGAAGGCTTTAAACAGGTTTCTGTGACTATACAGACCTCTACATCTTCTAGTGATAGAAGTGCTTCCAGGGTGTGATATTTTTGGTTTAAGTTTCTAGCATTTAGCAACAAAACTCTTATTTTGTTATGATTGGCAATTTTCATGTTGGCAATTTTGTTTTTGAGATCATGCCTAAAAAGGCACTATGGGGGAGGAAGAGCCTTTGCCAGCAGCCAAAAGCCTAGTGGTGCCAGGTGCAAACCACCTCTAGCAAAGCAGCAAGTTTTGTTAACCGTGTCATCCCAGGCTGGCAGAAACTTGACCCCTTTGAATGGCACCCAAAACTATGCCAATTCTTGAGATCAATCATGTTTTTGTTTATACTGTGGCATCATTCTAGGTGAGTGTAATATGCTGCTCAAGGCTAGGGACATACCTGCTTGGGACACATGCTCAGAGAGTTCAATCATGTCTCTCTTCATATAGTCCAGTGAGGTATGTCTCAGGTCATTCACTACAACATGAGCTACAATGGAGTCATAATGGTACTCGTTGTCGAGAGACCCGAGTGCATGCATGATCTGACAAATCCTGGCACTGGACAAGCAGCTGACTGTGACTTTCTCCTTATTTAACTTGGTGAGTAGGACATCCGTGTGTCTCACTATGGAATCTACAATGACAAGAAAATTTGTTTTTTGAGTGTTACTCCTTAGGGGCTTGGCAGATGACCCACTGGTGTTGCTATGTGTCTTGGATACTGTGAGAATGGTGTTAGTTGCAGCAGTCTTGTGTTTTGAAAGTCTCTGGTGTTTAGGTAAGGTTTTTAAGAAAACCTCCGTATGTGTAGATTTATGTGTTGGATGCATACTATGTGTATGAGTAGTGGTATAATGTGCCTGTGTAATGGTGGGTGAGTTGACAGCCTCTTCTCTGTTACTGTTTTGAGTGTGAGAGAGCAGGGATTCAAGATTCTTGGTGTAGATACATCTCTCTCACTCTGTTCTAGAGTGAGTTATTAGTAGAGGGTTGTCAGTGTACCTGAGGCAGTTGCTACACTGCCTCAAGAGACCCAAGTCAACCAGGCTAGTGGGAGAAACAGGGGTAGTCCCACTGTCCATAATGCTAGGTTTGAAGAACTGTTATCACAAAGGGAGTGATTTCAGGACTGACCTAGGAGATACCCTGTAGATGGATATTTCTGACAGTGGTTTTGGCTGGTGGTTTAATAGGTCATTGCTCAGTAGTAATACTTCTCAGACCAGAAATGTATTAAACATGAAGACTACACTAATATACTACAGCTTTATCTAAGGGAAAAATTGTCAAAATTATCTGTCCGGTTATGGCGCAGAATTGCCCAATAGGCACGATGCTGTGAGATGTGCAAACAAGCCTAAACCTGCTCAAATGCAGGGCTTAAATACCAGAAGCTAAAAACTTAAAAAAAAAATTAAAAATTAAAAAAATCAAAATAACCAGTGAGGATGCTTACTCCAAGTCTTAGACCAATCACCTTTCACCAGACAACTTCCAATCATCACACTTCTCTCACAAGGGTATAGAAGGGCCCCTTCCAATCAAAGATGTCTTGGAAAATGTGCTCAGAATACAACAGGCACTACAAACAGATCCGGATGCAGCAATCCTGTATCTGGACTATACAACAATTACTAGCTACACTGATTTAAGTGGGAACACTAACAAATGTTTTAAACAGCAGAAAAATAACAGTGAGGCACTAAATAATGTTTTAAGCAGCTAAAAAAATGGAAGGAGATACAAAAGAATGTTTTAAGCAGCAAACAAATCAGCTATTTAAAACACTGGTTGCCAGGAAAACATAATCAGAACAGATGCTTTGCAAACAGTGAAAATAGCAACAAAATGTGATCTGTGTAAGGCAGACAAATGCAGTCCAAACAGTGCAGTTTAGTTTGCAGTATTAAAAACAGTATTAAGTAGGCAGATTAAAATACAAAGTGCAGTAAATAGTATAATCAAACAAAAAACAAGCAATTTATGGATTTTGGGAAGCTTAGACGTCTCTTAGTTGTCTGATATTTCAGCTCAGAATTGTGGCTGCTAGCCCACCTCAGTTCAGCTCAGAACAAACAAGCAGAAAGCTGCTCAAATGCAGGTTTAAATACCAGAAGCTAGTCTTCTTAAAATATGACAATCTTCAGCAGTTTTAATAAGCAACACTTAAAGCATACACTATACATCACTATTTCAAAGAAGGCATCCAAATCTACATACTCATTAGGAGTCTACCTACAACATAATACATGCAAAATCATACATTTGTAGGGAGTTTCCTATTTCCTATCCAAAACCTCAAAAACCACCTGAAGATCCATTGGTTATGCCCCTGCAGCAATCCTGATTAATACTTTGATTCTTTACTTCTCACCTCTCTTTCTGTCTTTTCTTCCTAAACTCTGCCTCATATCCCTGTAAAGACTGAGCTGTAAATAGTATTCCTAAAATTACCCATTGTACTGTTATTTTACCTATGTATTATACTGTTTATCGATTTGTCTTATACTATCTCACACTGCTTAGCATAATCTTTTTTATTACCTTCATATCTGCTTAGCATAATCTTTTTTTATTACATTCATATCTTTTATCTTTTATACTGTGTATATATTGTTTGTATATTCTGTGTGCTAATATTGGAGCTTTTCTCCTCGGGCCTCTACTGAAAATGGAAATACATCCAGCTAGACTAGCCCAGTTAACAAATGTAAAATAAAACAATAAAATAAATAATTATACCATGACCCCCCCCAAAACGTGCACGCTGATTGGCCAGCATGCACATTGTAAATCGAGTTATACTAATGGAAAAAGGTCCGGTCGCCCGGACTTTTTTCCACTAGTATAACTCTACTTTTAAAACACTGTCTCGCTCTGTTAAATGGGTTTAACATAGCGAGACAGCTTTAAAATAAGCAACAGAGATCTCCGTTGCTTATTTTAAAGCTGTCTCACTATGCTAAACCCATTTAACATAGTGAGGCAGGTTTTAAAAAAAAAGCATTGGAGAAAGCAAGATCTCCGTTGCTTTTTTTACTGTTTTGCTATGTTAAATGGGTTTAACATAGCGAGACAGTTTTAAAATAAGCAACGGACATCTCCGTTGCTTATTTTTAAACTGTCTCGCTATGTTAAACCCATTTAACATAGCGAAAACAGTAAAAAAACGCAACTGAGATCTTGCTTTCTCCATTGCTTTTGCCCACAGCTCTGATATACTGCGCAGGCACGCAGTACATCAGAACTGCCGCTGATGCCAGACATCTGCGGAAGGGCAGTAAACAGGCATTATACTATGCCATTATTTAAGAAAAGTAATAGTTTCTTTTCTTAAATAATGTCATGGTATAATAGCAATAACCCACTTCTGGGTGTGGGTAATGCTGTATTTACCCACGGTTGACTTTGTTTGGTCCCTCGGGCTTCGCCCTCAGGACCAAACATGCCAACCATGGGTAAATCCAGCATTACCCACACCCAGGCATGGGTTATTGCTATAATATTTCTACATCCATTTCAGAATACCTCAATTGTGACACCCAAATGTTGTTGCACTATATATATCTCTCATTGCTTGCACGAGTTTCCTGTACTTTAAGACTACTACAGTGAAACATAATAATTAAGTGTTATTTAACATACTTTTAACTGTGTTCAGCTATTTTTTTTTCCTGTTTACAATTCATTTTTACTTCAGCTATTCCTTTACCTAATTTAATATTCTCATGCTATCAGTGTTTCATGCAGTCACATTACTCATTCTGATATTATAGATTCTTTAACATTTCACGATTTGCCAACATTAATAGTTAATAGTTAAAACATGGCATTCTACAAGTGTCTCAAATGCTGACTTGATAACTCAGTAGTCAATAAGGCATTACAAGCAACCCATACAATGGTTACAATGTAGCATTTCGGCTCCAAATTGCTGATGTGTTCTGACATGGTGTCCATTATCCATCTTGTATGAATAAATAAACACAATTTATGTACCACACCATAACATATTCTGTATAAACTTCAGGATGGGTAGTACTGACAGGGGTATAAACACGATCCACCTGCTGATATGGGTATGGCAGGATCTTATGGCGTCAAACAGAAGGAATGACTGGACATTATGGGATAGGATAAGAGACAGAGTCTCACAGTCAAGATAAGGACCACAAAAATGACAAGCAACACAAATGCAATCATACACAATGTAATGAACAAATCATTTTGTCCATATTACTTCTTCACATATTCATCATATTGATCCTACAGCCTAGAAATACAACATTCCTTTGATAAACCCTGCTTATCTGCTACCATCCAGAATGAAAAGATGACATATTAACAGAGCCCAGAATGAAAAGATGACATATTAACAGAGCCCAGAATGAAAAGATGACATATTAACAGAGCCCAGAATGAAACAATGACATATTAACAGAGTCCAGAATGAAACGATGACATATTAACAGAGCCCAGAATGAAAAGATGACATATTAACAGAGCCAGGTGGATCTTTCCATTATCTTGGTCATCTGAATGGCTACACACTTCAGACTGATCCATTCATGTGCAGTGGTGTTCTTGAACAAAATACTAGCCCTGTCAACTAACCATATGACATCTGCATCTTGCCTGTCAAATGAATCCCACATTCTTATCCCAGATTCAACACCAAGTCCAACATCAAAATACCTCAAAATAATGCATATTAACTTTCCCACTAACTTTACATGTTCAAATTATAACTTGTAACCACAAAATTAAACCTAACAAGTAACATATACTGTTAATTTTCCAACAGCCTTATTACCAACATATTTTTAAAAGATCTTATCTTCTATCAACCAACAAAGCAATAAAGCAGAACTACTTTGCATTATATGTAAAAAAAAACTTGTGACTTATAAAATGGTTAAAAGCAGTTGAGAAAGTTTGGCTAGCTTAACAGAATATATCTGCTTTTTGGACCCTGGATTGGGAAATGTGTAGATCGTTTGATATTTGTTCAATGTGGTCTCCATCCAGAAAAGTCTTGTACTTGTTACATTGTCTGATGATAGAATTCATTGTGAACAGGCCACACTGTAGATTTGTTCAATAACAGAATTTTACTGGAGTTTTTATTTTATCCACTTTCTTCCTGATAACACCATTGGATGGTCATAAATACACACCACAATGTCAATGGAATTTTGTAAAGAAATATTTCACCCTTACCTGAGGTGTTGTTGGACAGGATTTACCAAGGTTGATGTGGATATTGTTTCTTTTCATTCTTAAGTTCCAAGGAATATGGCCTGAAGACAGTGACATCCAGGCAGCTGCTTATTTTAAGACAGATACAAATGAGATAATCACTGGTGACTGTGCAGAGTTTGGTATACTAGTTTATATATAGTTTTATGAAAGTTAACCTTCAAATGATTCTCTCATATAACCATTACTTGCATCTCTGGTCATACTAATCGAGTCAGTGTTAATAACATTTTTCATAAGTTCACCCATTACGACAGCACTTTTTCTTCTGGAAGCTTACTGCATTGGCTTAAAAAGGGTGAGAACTTCAGGACAGAAAGTAAGCAGTTTAGTGTTTTAGCTGCAGTGTCATTCTGCTGGGTTCAGCTATTCAGCCAAGAGATAGTGAGAAATCTTATTTTTGAGGTACCCTTTTCTAGCATCTTCCATATTGTGTAAGGTGAGGGGATTCTGGAGAGGACATCACCTCACAGTACCAGCTGGTGTATTACCACTCATTCTAGTCCACATGTGACACAATAGTCAGACACTAGTATCCATATGTGTTTTTATATATATATATATATATATATATATATATATATATATATATATATATATATATATATATATAATGGCAACTACTTATAGGACCAGGAAATACACTGGCAACAACTGACTGAATGTGCTAGCAGTTCTACTATAGAAGATCACAGCGCAGTGTGGATCAGGGAATTTGCTGTTTCCCGACTGTAGTACAATCTCTTAGTTGGTATATATAATTACAAAAAAAATATTGTTTGTACATTTTCTTTTGGGGGGGGGGTAATAGGATGGTGATAGACAAGTTATTCAATCAGTTGGTGTTTGATGGATTGTATTTTCGAGGAGTTGCCTGACTTCCAAATATCTATCTATATAGATAGATAGACAGATGGATAGATAGATAGATAGATAGATAGATAGATAGATAGATAGATAGATAGATAGATAGATATATAGATATGAATAAAAACTTCCTGTAAAATGAAAGTGATGTGTTATAAACCACAAATCACACCTTATCTAGCATGTAGGATATTTATAAACTTAGCAGGATAAGCATTCAGATTAAAATTAACATCTTTACTGAATGTAAGGAGGTACAACTTATAGCTCAATTCACCCAGTAAATCTGTTCCATAAGTTGAAGCTGATATCACTTTCTCATGTGAACCCATGTTGTGTTGAATCTTAGGCTCCATTTAGTTCTAGGTGTGCTGAACCCTTTCCATAAATGAGGATTTCATAATTTCCACTCTCTTCAAGGCAAGATTATTTCTTTAGCATACAACATCTTTCTGTTCATGACTTTCAGAAATGGAATCTCTCTCTTCTTTCCTTTTACAACCTCTACTTTACTGATTTTTTTTTCAGGACAGCAAGGTATACTAGTCTTTAATGTATTAACATGCATCTTACCTGGCTCAGTTTCTGAGCAAATATTCCATTTTGTGGATTTGATTAGGTCCCTAGACAGGTAACTTAAAGGCCTTTTCAACTTTTTGGCTGTTGTAGAAGCCTAAGTCCATAACAGAGAAGCTGAACTAGTGTGTCCTTTGCAACTATCTATTTATTTATTTATTTCATTTGTTGATTGGGGTAATCCAGCAGAGCACAAAACCCCTTTTCAGTGGAGACCTGAGGACCAAAGCTCCAGGTTCAGATAGTAAACATATTTATTTTATTTTACATTTGTTTACCGGGGATGTCTGACTGAGCCGAAAAGGCCCTTTTTCAGCAGAGGCCCGGGGAGAAAAGCTCCACATAGAAAAATTGCAGATACATTTAGATATTTAGACATGATCAGTATACACACAAATTACAATAGACATGTTTTTACAGTGGTATGCAGCACATCAACAGTTACAGTGGAGAGAACAAACAAGAAAATATTAATTTGAAAATAAATGTAATTAATAGATTTGTGGTGTACAGCTGAAATTTGGAACATAGGTAGAATACATACATAGTACACAGCTACAGTACATACACTGTACATTAGCCAGTGTTTGTGAGTAAGAGTGAAAACTGTCATCAAGTACTCTAGGTGGGTCTATATTATAACATCGAATTTTATAAAGTTCAAATGTTATAATATCGAACCAGTTTTGTCGAACGCTGAAAACAGCGAAGGTGCAGGACACCGAATTCTTTCCCAGGGAAAGAATTCGGTGGGCCGTTGCTGTGGCTTCGCTGTTTTCGGCGTTCGATATGTTGGAGCGTTAAGGGTCGGGTTCAGGTAAGTGTGAGATTGTGTGTATGTTAGGGTTAGGGGCAGGTTACGTGAGTTAGGGTTAGGAAGCGGGTCAGGTAAGTGTGCGGTTGTGTGTATGTTAGGGTTAGGGGGTGGGTTAGGTGAGTTAGGGTTAGGTCGCGGGTGAGGTGAGTGTGTGATAGTGACAGATCTTATGGTTAGGGTCAGGTTAAGGTAAGTGGATAGCTAGTAGTGTATGTAAAGTTTAGTTTAGGTTTAGATGTAGGATTTTAAGTGTATGTGTGTGGATTGCTGTTTTTTGTCTGTGTTTGTGTTGTTGGTATGTTTCTCGGAATAACGATTTTTTTCCCAGGGAAAAAATTCGCTATTCTGACTGTTCGATGTCCGCAGATTTCGATGTTTAGGGTTCTATATTGTAACATTCAATCTTTGTAGATTTTAATGTTATAATATAGACCCCTCTAGGTTTAGTATGTATATAATGAATGAATATAATAAATACCAGAAATGATTACAAGCCAAGACTAACAGATTTTTTTTTACTGTATGTATGAGTACTGTAAAGTACAGTTAAGTAGAAAGTGTTCATATATTTACAAATACAAGAAATATATGAATTGTACTTCCAGAGCTCATTAAATTCTGAAGATTAGCCTAGAGTAATATAAGTATACAGCAAAGTCTTTTGTAGGTGTAGGTTAATTTCTGTTTTAAATGTTCTTGTGTCTCGTATTTTTCTTATGGAGAGGGAAATATGATTCTAATAAAAACTGAGTTAAGAGTATAGTGAAATACCATTCTTGTTCTTTGCTTTGATTACAGTTAAGAGCATTTTG
>NC_056739.1:525384669-525392169 GCF_019279795.1 Protopterus annectens | reverse complement strand
TTGCTATGAGGCGACAACGCTACCGCAACACCACCACTGCAGTTATCATTCATTCATGCTCCTATTAAATGCACAAATATCCACGAATCTTCACACACTGGCACCTCTACCACAACACCTTTGCTGAAGTTAATTGCAGAGTACTCCCGGATGAACACTGCATTTTACTGCATTCATTTTTTCTCCAACAGTAAAATGTTATGAGTCTGAATGATTCTTTGAATTACTCCACCAAGCAAGTCAGGATCTGCTGGCAATTCTAGGGGAAAACATATAGCTAATTAGCATGCAGCTTTCCCTGTGAGTCCATCTTCAACACTGAGGCTCCATTTATTGGAAAACCTCAGTGGATGAGTGGTCGAGGAACTAAAAATGCTTACCATGATGTGAAAAACTATGGTGCTATGGCTTTCACCTCATGGAAAGCCTTTCTGAGTCTTAACCAGTGAGATTTACAATATCACATTATAGTATGATTTTGGACGTAGTACACTGTCAAAGACCCATATAAACTGAATAAAATATGACCAAACAATGAGAGGCCAATGAGAGAAGTCAAGAGGAGATTATATAGTCTAATATTGGAATTGGTACTGCGGCTGGTTCTGAAGGTTTTATAATTTTGGAATATAGCCATCTTGAAATAATTATGACTTTATCTAATTTACTTATGAAAGATTAACTTTTGTTCCTAGCAAAAAACTGAATTTAGTTGCTATGTTAATTGAAAAAGAGATTTGTACTATGACCACATGTGCTTTAGATAATGCACTTTTACCCTTTTCCCAGCCCTTTAATGGTTTTGTTTGAAAGATTATGTGAATCTGATTTTAGAGACCCAATGGAATCTAGTTACAAGCATCTATATTTTGGTCCCAGATGTGTTGAAATAAAGCTAATTAAGTCCTAAATGGATAACACAACCCTCAGTGAAATTAAACCTTGTAAAGGGAGACAGCGGTGGTTATGATATTATCATAATGAGCTTTGGCTGTTCTAGTACACTGCTTATTATTCTTGCTGATGTTAGACCTTTTGGGCCTGTATGAAGGAATGAATTAATAGTGCATGTGGCAAAACTGATTTGATATGAAATGAATTATTTATTAACTCACAAGTGAGGAGAGTGCGTTGAGCAGATGGATAGAGCACTTTGAGACACTAATGAAGAGAATGAGAGAGAGAAGGTTGGATGATGTGCGGATAGTGAATCAGGAAGTGCAATGGATTAGCAAGGAGGAAGTAAGGATAGCTATGAAGAGGATAAAAATGTAAAGGTTGTTGGTCCAGATGACATACCTGTGGAAGCATAGAGATGTTTAGGAGAGATGGCTGTGAAGTTTTTAACCAGATTGTTTAATGGAATCTTGGAAAGTGTGATGATACCTGAGGAGTGGAGAAGAATTGTACTGATACTGATTTTTAAGAATAAGGGTGATGTTCAGAGATGTAGTAACTACAGAGGGATCAAATTGATCAATCACAGCATGAAGTTATGGGGAAAAAGTAGTAGAAGCTAGGTTAAGAAGGGAGGTGATGATTAGTGATCAGCAGTATGGTTTCATGCCTGGAAAGAGCACTACAGATGTGATGTTTGCTCTGAGAGTGTTGATGGAGAAGTATGTCAATGTCAGAAGGAGTTGCACTGAGTCTTTGTGGACATAGAAAAAGCATATGACAGGGTGCCTAGAGAGGAGTTGTGGTACTGTCGACAGAAGTTGACAGTGACAGAGAAGTATGCAAGAGTGGTGCAGGATATGCATGAGGGCAGTATGACAGTGATGAAGTCTGCAGTAGGAGTGATGGATGCCTACAAGAGCATGTATGGGATTATATCAAGGATCAGCTCTGAGCTCTTTCTTATTTGCAATGGTGATGGACAGATTAACAGACAAGATCAGACAGGAATCCCCATGGATTATGATGTTTGTGGATGACACAGGGATTTCTAGTGAGAGTAGGGAACAGGTTGAGGAGACCCTGGAGAGGTGGAGGTATGCTGCAGAGAGGAGAGGAATGAAGGTCAGCAGGACTAAGACAAAATATATGTGTGTGAATGAGAGAGAGGACAGAGGAATGGTGATGATCTAGGAGAGCTGGTGAAAGTGGATGAGTTTAAATACTTGTGATCAACAGTTCAGAGAATTAGTGAGTGTGGAAGGGAAGTGAAGAAGAGAGTGCAGACATGGTAGAGTGGATGGAGAGGAGAGTCAGGATTTATTTGTGGCAGACAGGTACAAGTAAGTGTGAAAGAGAAGGTCTACAAGATGGTAGTGAGGCCAGCTATGTTATATGGGCTGGAAACGGTCGAACTGATGAAAAGACAGGAGTCAGAGCTGGAGGTGGCAGAGTTAAAGATGGTAAGACTTGCATTGGGTGTGATGAGGATGAACAGAATTAGAAATTAATATATCAGAGGGTCAGATCAGGTTGGACGGTTTGGAGATCAAACCAGAAAGGTGATATTGTACTGGTTTGGACATATGTTGAGGAGGGATACTGGGTATATTGGTAGAAGGATGCAAAGGATGGAGCTGCCATATAAGAAGAAAAGAGGAATGCCTAAGATAAGGTTTATGGATGTGGTGAGAGAGGACATGCAGGTGTTTGGTGTGACAGAGCAAGGTGCAGATGATAGGAAGAAGTGAAAACAAATGATCTGCTATGGCGACCCCTAATGGGAGCAGCTGAAAGAAAAAGAATCAGAAAGAATTAATTGTTTATTAAAAACAATTTGGGTCAAATGTTAAAAAGAAATAAAAATTCAAAGATCTAATTATATCAGTGATTTTCAGGATCCCAAAAATGAATGAAGATTTTGTGCATGCCCTAGTGAGACCTATAGTAACTTCAACTGGAGACCTATAGTAACTTTAACTGGATCAAGAATGGAACCACTGGCTATTTATTTACACACCAAATTAAAAAAAAAATGAAAAGCAAATATTTTGAAGGATTTATAATATTTGTTTGCACATAATAAATTGGAATTTAATTTGAAATTTTTTAGTGCTGATGAGGTAGATGTGTTTACTTCAGTTCCATATATAATAGAGCTGAATAGACTTGCAGAAAGTCTTGTCTCAGACCGTTCATTGTGCATGGATGGTATTACGACTGCCACTGTATTTATGGATCTTATTTTTAAAAAATAATTGCTTCTTGTTTGAAGATGAATATTATCGCAAGTTATGTGCTACTATTATGGCAGCAGTGTCTTCTCCACTTTATGCAGACATTGTTTTAATGGCACTGTGAAAGCAACTTTTTATCTATTGGTCAGTTTATCATCAATTTGAGATACCATAATAATCATTTTGTTGTATGGAATAAGAAAAATTATATTTGAATATTTTTTTTACAAACTATGACAATAGTACCATTTTTTTCAGGCCTATGTAAGGCACTTCAGAAGATCTGGATGTATAATTATGATGGATTTTGCATCAGCAATGGTTATTCAATGCTGTCAATAAGTAATGGCATTAAGAAAATTATGATTACGAACTGGTCTGCCATCACAAATAATACGCCACCATATAACAAAAAGTGTGAATCTCCTAAGCTTGTTTATAAAAAGGGTAGGAATATCAATCAACTTCATGGATGATAATAAAACCCCAAAGAAAGACAGTTATATACATTATGGTATGACTAAGTGCAGAGCATTTAAGCAGTGTAGCTCATTTATAATTCTCCTGTTTCAAACTAGGGTTGCCACCTTTTCAAATGGCCAAAGTGGGACATTTCGGGACACACATTAGATTTTACAGGCCGATACATACCCACAGTCAGTACAAAGGATAGAACTTTACTTTTATGCCTAAATGAAAGCTTATTCTTGTAGCAGTTTAGTTGCTTATTCTGTTTCTTGTAACAGTTAAGTATTTTAGATACAGAAATAACTATTTTATGGAACTATTACATAAAATATGGGACATAATTATGTTTCTACAATCTCAGGACATTTGCCATTTTTAATATTTTTGGTAAGGACACAACTGCCCAGAGAGGGACTGTCCCTCACAAAGTGGGACAGGTGGTAACCCTAGTTTCAAACTAATGGGTTATATATAGTAAAGGAAAACCCAGCAGTAATTCTATGGGAATAATATATTAGGCTAGGTGCATGGCCATTGTGCTTTTTATGTAGTGCACGCTTTGAAAAACAGGCAAGGGTATAGTTAGGGTAAGCAGGAATTAAGTGTTGTGGGGGGGGGATTGGGCAAGCAACTTACCTTTCAAAGACCCTTTCCATCACATTATCATTATTCAGACAAATTTGTGTGTGATGGGGGTTTTGTGATTCAGTTACAGTAATGAAATATATGTTTCCCTTTATGATCATTTTACGTTTAGATGTTTTGAGATTTGCAATATTTTACTCTTCAAAATGCTGCCATTGATCACTTAAGTTTTGCTGCATTTACATTTCAGTAAGTCCATATTTTTTGCCTTTTGCTTTATTTTTTCTAAAGTACATCTATAGACAAATAATGGTAACTTTTTGATACTGCTTTAATATCTGTAGTCTGAACAAAATATAAATGTTACAGTCTAGCATATGTCATGAAAAATATTTGCTGTGTATATTCTTCAACAAATATAGGTGCATAATTATGGAATACTCCACTGTTGAAGTTATACTTACAATAAACTACTAACTAATGACATATAGGCAGTAAGCTTCCTGAAACCCGTGAGAATTAATAGCCTGTAAAAATGAATTTTTGTCATTGTGCAGATAAAAGAAGTGGAGTGTAAACATTAGGACAAGTTACATTTCCATTCAATTACATTAATATCTTCTAATGTAACAAACACCAGGCATCATATTCTCAAGGGAAGAGTGCCACTATATAAATAATGGCCAAGATTAAAGAGGTTTGCTTTTTTCCTAGCACATATACTTACTATCACGACATTAGGTTAGTTAAGGTAAGAATATGTGTATTTTTATTCCGTCTGTCATTGCTAGAGTTGTTTCAAAGCAGTAGCCTTTAAATATAAAATGTATACACAGAAATTAAATACATGAAAACATCATTTCTATTAATAATTTTAATTTTCTAGGGAATGAAAGTGTTTGAAGCACCCTCATTGAAATAATGATCTTAATACTGACATCCTGTTTCCAGCAAATGTAAACAAGAGTGTATTTGTTAAGGGTCATATAATCTTTAAAGAATGAAACTGTAAGGTTCTCAGAAGCTGAAGACTGTTGACATAAGAAGAATTTGAATGACAGTATATTTCTGCATGTTTTATACATAATTTTAGACTTACTGTAAATATATGTAATTTTTTCAGATATAACTTTTTGTGTGTATCCACGTTTATTATCACCTTTCATAGTCCCCAACTAGTTTTTATCTGGCAAAGAAAATCAAATAATATATGAAACACCTAACAGAAGCTGTGCCTGTATCCCATAGTAGAAAACCAACAAAGTGTTTCAACTAGAACCAGTTATGTCAGGAATAAATCTAAGTCCCCATTATAATAGGTCAAAGTTCAAGAACTATTTCTTGTTAAGAAAGAAAAGAAGATGCCATGAAAACAGTTAGTAAACAATGTAATAACAGGAACTAGGTCTGAACTACACTTGAACTACACACTAGTTCAGGCTTACAATGCAACTTCATTTCTTATACTGGAGCAGGATTTCATGATCCATATGGTCTTAGCCAGGAGTCCTGGAATTATACACCAACTTCCCAGAAGTAACCCTCAACAACTGTATTTGAAGCTGTCCTTCCACTGATAGTACATTTTTCTTGGCAGTATACCTTTTCAATACTGAGAAATAAAAATGAAATGATACGCGTATGCAAACAAACCAATTTGTCAGTTGAAAACAATAGCAGTTAACAAAAATCTATATTTTAATACAATAAAAGTAATATACACATCTACATTTTTAAATTCTATCACATTGCATCACAGAAAATAAATCATTTATTCTGAACATATGTATATTGTATATGTGGAGCTGGCTACACCATTGATGGTTTTATTACAGTATGAAACAATGGTGCCTTATTTAACAAGTATTTTTCACACATATTAGCATACACCAGAGTTTAATACACTAAATATAATTTGAATTCATTTTACCTTTGTTATCAAACACAACGTTGGAAATTTTGAAGCCAAACTAGTGCTAATTTAATGGCTGTTAGATGTGTATGACAGTTTATGATTCACTTATGCATATCGCTTCTCAAGCACTAATTCAATTCACCTGAAAAATATAAGATGTGCTAGTTCAAGAAATATGCTATGTGCAAGCTTAAAGTTTTTTTATGTCACCTTCATCATTCTCTGAATTAGCATGTAGCCTGAACCACCATAGCTACTTCTTCTGTTCTACTGTTTTATACTTTGGTTGTCTAATAACTTAGCTTTTATAAAGTTGTCCTAAGAATTTCTTGTTTTCATATAGTTTGGCAGTCAGTACCACCATCATTGCATGAAATATGGTTTTCCAGAATAAAAATATCAAAGTGCTTTATTGATTTGGTTTTGTATCAGAAACACCATCATTCATATTATGCCTTAATTGTAAAAATATTTTCCTATTAATGACCTCCCTGTCCTTATAGACAGCATATGTCAACAACAGTGTGTTTGACCCTTACAGAAATGCACACCAGGGGTGAAGATTTTATAAAATGAATTCCTTCACATTTCAAAGGCTGTGTTCCATGCCAATTGCTCATGTGGTTCTCTGAAACCACCGATGATTCACACATTTTGTCAATATTGTTAAAAAAGTACATCATGAAATATTCTGCAGGACAATTTGTTAAAAGTCAGATAATTTACTGCTGTGTATTGAATTATGAAACAGTAATTACTGTTCTTGGTAGTATTTGTGTACACATTAAATATATATTCTTATGTGATTATTTGCAAAAGAGTAGAAATTTAATAGAGCAGGTATGAAGGTATCGTTAGAAACAACTCTGAAATATAATAAATGCTCAGTAATCTCAAAGGTAGCGTGTATGTAAAGATGGGGTGTGTGAGATACTGTAGCTTCCTCCCTACAAAATATAATTATTCTAATTTCTTGTTTTTCAACTAGCCTGGTAGTTGATCAGTTTGTTTCGTCCAATCAAGAGGGTAGGAGTACAGGAACTCTGAGCTGCTGTTAAGCCATGGCTTCTAATTTGGGAGCATGTGGACACATCAATGGATTTCGTATTGTGTCTTGAACATTTAATGCAGTCTCAATGTGTCCTGATTGACTGAACATGTCGGCAATGTTAATAGTCAGAATGATGAAGTTTTGAAAGTAAATGAAACATTTTCCTGTTTCACCAAGGTTCAGTGATCTCAATCATATTATATATTGAGATATGGTGGTGTGATATTAAAATAAGTGAAAGTAATGTGATGCATTCTTTCAAAAAGCATTATATGAAATGTAGTTAACAGCTTGGTACTACATACAGACGTATACATTTCAGTTTGCTTTTATTATTTTTTTGACAT
>NC_056739.1:525344669-525379669 GCF_019279795.1 Protopterus annectens | reverse complement strand
CTCAACCAATTGGGGACAAATTTCAACAGAATCAGGGACAGGTCAAGAAAAAAATCAGAGACAATCAGGGACACTTTTAAAATATTAGTGCTATTAACCTGAAACATTGACAGAATCAGAGCATAGGAATTAATACACATTTTCTGAAGTAAAAGAAGTTTATAACTCTTAATTATTGTCATTATTCTTTAAGTGTAATTCACCACCTTTCCTCCAAAAGTCACTAGTTTTAGGAGGGATTAAGAGGGACAGAGTTAAAATTTGAGTCAAAATCAGGGACAGTTGAAAGGTATGTTTGTCTTACAAGCACAAGGTGCAGGGTTTGAGTCTCACAAGGGGAAAATTGGCTAGGCTTGCAAGGGCAGTTTAGCTTAGTACTAAACTATGAACCTATAGATTTCTGTGTATTTGAATAGCTCCTGCAATGTATCAGTGGCATTACTGGGTGATCTGCTTCATGGAAGCAGTACCAGACAGGGCTGGGCAGACCTTTATGATATATTATGGTTGTGGTCTGGCCTGAGCATGCCATTTCTGAAGCATAGGGACCGTTACAGTGGTTATAGTCATATATGCTGGTATTTTTTCAACTGTATAGACTTTGCAGAATGTCTTATGCCTCATATTTTCAGTCCATTTCTCCTAAAAGTGTGTTTTTGTGGGCACTTCATTAGGAAGTCATGGAGGGTTAATTTCTGAAGATAACTGACAGGCATCAGAGTTTTAGACCTAGCTTTCAATTTTCCATCTCCAAAAGTTTGCCTCTTGTGAGAATGAATGGTTCAGTGAAGATGGTGGCTTTTCTGTGTCAGCGAGTGTCGCTACTAAATACACGCTTCTCATCTATTACTTGAGTTTGATAATGTCATGGGGAGTTATGTTAGGTAAAGCCTCCTCTTTAACACAGATGCCATTGCAGGCTCTGTAATATGCTGTAGTGGCAGAAGTATGGACTGGTTTAATTTTTCCTTACCCTAATTATTGTCTTTCCTTCATCTCCAAGATGAGGAACCCTGCCAATTATAATGTGGTACAAATGGGTAAAAGGTGGAACATTTTCTAATTGCTCACTAAAAACTTTAACAAGGAAACCCAAAGGATTGTTAAAATGTGATCATTTTATTTATAGAATAGATATTTTAATGAAATAATGATTCAGTTCGATTACCCATTGATATCAGTTAAATTGTTAACATTGAATGCGTGGTGAAATTTTTTATGTGGAACTTTGAAGAACATGAACTTTTATGACCCCAAATACGTAACATTCATTAAGATGAGGTATACTTGAGAGGTATGGGTATATTCTGGAGGTATTTTACTCTCTGTTAAGCATTTTAAATTTCATTGTGGTGTTCGTGTTGCTATTACAGCTGCTTGTAGAACAAAGCAGAAGCAGCAGTTGGGAGAAGCTGCCAAGGTCACACCTTCTAACAGATGAATATGCAGTTTTGTTTAAACTTTTAATTTGGATAAGAGTGATTGTGTGGTGATATTCTTGTATTGCTTGCTTGCAGAAATGTTCCCATAACTGTTTGAGAAATAGGTTAACTTGGCCCATATAGTGCTGTATAGGTTTTTGTATATAAATCACAAGGTGAACCAGGTATTTTGATATTTAAATTATCCCTCGTATGCAGTGTTTAGTTGTAACATACCCAAGTTGGTAGCTCACTTTATGTTCTCCATTTTAACAGGTGTCAGTAAAATGCATAGGTTCAGTTATTGCTGCTGGTGGCATAAGACTGTTTTTTGCTCCTGTATATTTCTTCACTGGATGCAAAAGGATTTGATAGGGGATACAGTGGTGCAGGTTTCTGAGGTTAGGGGAGGCAGGGCAGTGTAGCAGCTGTGCATTTGATGAACAAGGTAGGCCCTTGGCAGAGCCTAATGTTATTAAGAAGTGTTGGTTTATGTGTGAGCACAGGATTTACAGTTTTCTTATCTTTTGCAGATGGGAAAGCACAGAGTGGGCATCAATCAGTGACTTGAAGAAAGTGGATTTGAAATGTGATGGCTTCTGCTGAGGTGGATGTTCCTGCTGCTGGAGTGTTGCACAATGAGGTTGCAGGTAATCCTACTTTTTTAGGTGCTCATTAAGGTATGTCAGAGTCAGTGCAGTTTGGGAATAGGGTAGGAAAAGGTGAAGATGAGGTACATTAGGGGCAGTGTGAAGCAGATTTGGGGATGTCCACAGGTGAGATGGAATCACAACAACATGAGGTTGGGTCACATTTTGTAGGCATGGTAGTTGGGTTTGAGTTTTCCTGTGGCAAGGCTATGCAGATGGTTTGTTCAGTGGCCTGTGCTACTTTAGGAATTAGCACTGTTCTCTATTGGAGATGGCCTCAGTGGGTGGCACGTTAAGACTAGGTGAAGGGTTTGACAGAGCATTGCGAGGTATGCATGTGTGTGGGGAGGTGTGAGGAACTGGTTTCCATTGCTTAAGCAGAAGCCTGAAGGTCCAAGCAAGGCATTGTTTCAGGGTTTATAACAGATAGTGGGTATGGTGGATGCAGGCCATGGTTTGTTTGATTTACCAGATATGAAGGTAATAAAAAAAAAAAAAAAATGAGGGGTGAAGTTTTGAGACAAGGGTGGATTAAGGATGTCATGGAGCTCATTGGGCTCCTGAATTTTGCATATTTTGTGTGGAATAGTTGTGGCTTGTTGGCTGGCAGGATGGAAGGATGTTTGGAGGAGGGATGTACAGGATGGAAGGATGTTTGGAGGAGGGATGTACAGGATGGAAGGATGTTTGGAGGAGGGGATGTTATTATTTGGAGTTTGCTTCTGTTTGTCTAGCGTTGAAGGTTTACTAGGAGAAGTTATGTGGAAAACAGGGCAGTGGGATGAACCCCTGGTGTTGTCAGGTGAGATGTGTCAGGATGACTTGGAATTATCAGATTTGGTAAAGGATTCTGGGGCAGCTTTTGATAGAAAGGTATATTGTAGAGCATTGCAAGATTTTCTCAAATTGCGTTTAGCACTGGGAACAAGCAAAGGTAGTTCAGTTGGTGAAGGTGGATTTAGCTCTGATTAGTATAGTTGCACAGGTGACAGGGTTATGTGACTTTACTAAATCTGTGATGGTGGGTCATATGTTTGAAGGGTTGGGGTGGGTTTGATAGTGTGAAGACTGACAGACTATGGCTATTGAGAAGATAAGTTTTGTTGTGAAGGTTGGCATGGGTAGATGGAGGTTCATTGGGTTACAGTCTGGAAGGTATTACATTTATGGATGTATTGAATTCATTGTGACAGTAGTGCATTGGTCAGCAAATGCTATGCTGGTCATCTGATGTTTTGCCTTATAATAGATAGTGGATATAGTGGTTGGATTATTATTAAATTGATCTGTTTGAAAAGACAATCTCATTTTGGTGATTATTATATAAAAAGGATGCTGCAGTTAGGCAGGATGGCATGCAGTTTGGCTTGCTTTGTTTTGGATAGCATTGGGCTTTTTAGTGTTTTGGTGGTCCATTTCGCAGCCATACCTCTCAAATGTACAGATTTTCACAGAATGTCCAGATTTCTGACTCATATTTTTGGTGTGTTCCTCATAAAATGTGTACCCTTCTGGCAAATAGCTGAGGATTGAAGTAATTAAATAATGACAAACATTTGAGTTTAAGAATTCACGTCCTTCAGAAAATTCATGCTAATGCAAACCTATTATTCTATTAACTTTCTAAGTTTGTAAGAGCAATATTTAAAATCTGTCCCTATTTGTCCCCCCATCATATTAGGCTTTGTCCAGTTGTTTTGCTCTAAGAGGTTGAGAGGTATGTTGGCAGGTAATGACCTGGGAATAATTACAAAGCTACCGTTGGCAGTAGGATAAGTGAAGATATGTCTAATTTACAGAGGTTTTACAGGAGTATGGGTATTACTTTGTCATTGGATAGGGATCATCAGTTTAATTTCAGCTGCGTAAGCAACTGGTTAGTTTGGGTATTTATATGATAGGACTTTGGGAGGTTGATGACAGGGATCGAGTTTGGTTCAGAGAGGACGGAGTACAGCAAATGATGTTTAGCTTCAACCTTTTTAATGTACAGTTAGGTTTGTTTTGGAAGGTTTTCTTTGAAAAATTTCTTATGAACGAGGAAGAACAGCCTGGTCAGGCTGGTGGGCGGAGAAGAGAAGCAGGCTTGTCCCTCTTTTCTTCCCCCTCTGGTGTTGGATGTTCATTTCGATGAGTTGGCTAATGAAGGGAGCAGAGGGGTGCTGCTTGATAAGTAAAAGTAAGCGAATGGACTTAAGGACACTGCTGTTTTGGTTGGATGTTTAATTCAATAAGTAGGAACTGAAAGTGAAAGATGGGATGCTGCATGATAAGTAAAATAAGCGAGTGGGGGTAAAGATGCTGCTTATTCCGTCAGAGTGAGCGAGGTCGCACTGCCCTAGTTAACAGTTATATGGATGCTTATGCTGTGATTAATATATAAAATATTGGTCAATAAGTTATGTTTATGGAAGTTTAATAAAGGTCATCAAGCATCATATGGTGTGATGTGTTTTTTGAAAGGGATCAGGACAAATGAGGTTTGGTAACAAACCAATTTGTCCAGGAACATCTTCATGTAGGGGTTAGGTAGAAATAGTAATGCGATTAAGAGGGTAGGGGAAGAAGGCTAGTTGGGGGGTGAAAAGGTTAAATGGGAAAGTAGGATGACTGGGAGGAAATAAGGTAAGTGTAGGGAGGGACTTAATGGGTTTTATGTGAGTGTAACTGGATAAAGGATCATATTTTGGTGTGAACTTGCTGCCTGCCCTCCATCCCTATTTTTGGAATATTAGGGATTGTGGGGTTATTTTATAAGTTTGGGTAGGCAGAGAAGAAGCTTCTTCTATTCCTTCTCTGGTGTTGGATGTTCATTTCAATGAGTTGGAAATGCAAGTGAGTGGTTGGATGCTGCTTGATAAGTAAAATAAGCGAGTGGGGGTAAGGACACTGCTTATTTGGTCAGGGTGAGCAAGGTCACGCTGCCCTAGTTAACAGTTATATGGAGGTTTATGCTGTGATTAATACATTAAAATATTGATCAATAAAGTTATGTTTATGGAAGTTTAATAATGGTGGTCAAATTTCATTTGGTGTGATGTGTTTATTGAAGGGGACCAGGACAAATAGGTAGTTTTGTGTATATGTAAAAGGATGACATCTTCCCTCATCAAATGAAATTAACAAACTTAATGGTTGCTTTTCTTTGTAAAAAAATACAAATACTTTGCTCCACAGCACTGGAGTTTATTCCAAACAAATGAGTTTAAGTGACCTAAAATGAATAATAAGTGGTGTAAATAATGCTTATAACAGTGGTATAAAGAATCAGGAGTCAGTCTTGTTTTCAAAACACTAGTGGTTTACATTCATTTATTTGATCACTGCATTTTGCCTTTTGCCTGGAAGGATAATCTGACAGTATACCATGGCATCCCACTTTTCCTGCGATGGTGCAACCTTAGATATGGAACTCCAAAAAACAGCTAGATATGGAAGATATATAAGAAGTCTACGCCTCGTGGGTACAGCCCCTCCTTTCACACACACACATTAGGGGATTTAGGGGACTTGCCCTCCTGCAAACATGTTATTTTCTTCCAGTATTTACTCTAAAGTGCTGTTTTCATTTGGATTTTCACTCATTTGTAATCACAGTTCTGTGAGGCTTTCACAGCTGAGTCACGTACATGTCAGATAGACAAATAATCCATACTAAACAATGCAGTAGCTCTTTAAATCTAGTATGTGCTTTCTTATATGCACCTTATGCATTATGATGCATACCTGTCTATAGTGGTAAGAATGTTTTCTTCAATTAGCCATTGGATGCTGTATAAAAAATTAAAGAAAGTCCAGTCAGAGAGCATTTACACTTTGTAGGAAGGGACTGGTAGTCCAGGGCTGCAGCTGTTGGACAGAGAATCAAATATGGTGGGGAGCAAACAACTTTTACATAAATTGAAGTGGGCAAACTCAACAGAGATCTTGGTATGCTGTTGGAAAGCTCTTAAGGTACAAAAGTTTGGCTGGGGACAGACAGAGAGGAAGAGCATGCACCATTTGCAGGGATATATATGTCAGCGGGAAAGTTATGTAGAACATAGGAACTTGTACACTAAAATATTGTAGTCTATTGTGACATAGCAGTCTGGAAGAGCAGAGCAATTAGAAGGAATGGACTTATGCAAGATATTACAGCAATAATGCGTTATAAGGCAGAGGATGAAAATGTCACTGCAGCTTGAAAATACTGACTGCAGACAGTAGAAGAGTTACTAGAGCCTGAAATTATTTCTAACCAGAGAATAGAAGTGTTGTTACAACATGAAAGTTATTCAGAGCAGGGAGACGTGATTAACAGAACTGAACCGAAAAAAATCACTGAGAGAGTTTAGTCTAAGAGAATGAAGTATGGAAGTATGAAAAACACTGCTTGTACTGAATTCTAGGCTTACTGACTGCCTAAAACAGTAAACCCAAGAAATGGAAAAATTCTAAGCAGCAGGTGGGTATTGCAATGACATGAAATACTTTATTGTGTAAATAAAGAGGTGGAAATAAAATGATACCTATTCAAAGGTCTTAACCAATTCCTGTCAGATAAAACATCAAATAAGGGAAGAAATTAGGCAACAGGTAATAATAAGCAAAGAAAAAAAGGAAAATTGAAAACAATGTGTTTTAAGGTACTCTTTTTGCAGGAAACCAACCTACAGAAGAAAAGCAACTGAGAGGGAGATGCTCATTTATTCTGAGACAGGTGGAGTGTAACACAAATAAATAAAAAAAAGAAGGTAGTCTGTACTAAGAAACAAAATAATTTTGAACATGGTCCTAGTCATATTATTGTGTAGAAAAAATACAGCAAAGGAAGAGGATTCTATGCATCCATTTTACAAACATAAACACTTATATTTATAATTATACATGCAATAAGTAAATAAAGTGAAGACAGCAAGTGACACTAAAGGATACTGGGATTTTGCATTTTCTAGGAGAAGAATTAGACGCTGATACCCCAGTTCCTATACTAAAAGGTGAGGTGGCAGTACTCCCTCCCTCACGACCGGCTGGCCCTGAAGAAACTCCAGAGTTTGCTGATTTTCAGGTAAGCTGGTTAACGTTTAAGAGGGCAGAGGGAAGATGAGAAGATGACTGTCAGAACAAAGTAATGGAAATATATGGAACTGAAGGGGAAGAAGCTGAACAAAATGTTCCTACTTCCTACCCTCACTTTGAGTTACAAAATTATTTTGTGCGAAGAAACAAAAAACAGAAAAGGCAGATATGCTATGTACTTCGACCAGCATATCTTTCAGAACACTAATTCAAAATCAGTATAATCAATATAACAGGGTAGAGGATCAAACACATGGGGAGTCTAAATGAGTAATATCCGTATGTTATATAGAGGATCTGACATGGAAATACTTTATTTATTTTTCCTTCCTTTTAGTATTTTTTTTCGAGATCCAGCTGATACATTACAATATATATATATATATATATATATATATATATATATATATATATATATATGTATTATATGCATCACTTGTCATATATATATATATATATATATATATATATATATATATATATATATATATATATATATATGTATTATATGCATCACTTTTCATTTATTTATTTCAGTTTGATAACTGTGTAAGTGGACTGGTCAAAAGACCTTTTTCAGCCATTGCATAGCCACTATGGTGCAATGCACAAATAATAAAGAATACACAGAACTGTACAATACAGTTACAAATTAGACACAATACATGTATATAGTTTCAGTCATAAATGCAAGTGATATTATTTACAGTATGGACAATTAAGGTTGGCATTCAACAAATGGGCATTTGTTAAAAGTATTTCTTAATAAGTAAGATGTGAATAAAGTGTGAGCTGCAAAGACTAGCCACTATCATCAAAGAAAGACCGTTTGGTGTCCTTTAACAATTGCTCTTTTAAGTTTGTAAACAATTGAAGTTTCTTTTGTTGCCTGTCTTCTGCAGATAAAGAATTCCAAACAACTGGTTCTTGCCTAGCGAAAGCTATTTTTCCTGTGACAGTTTTAAAATGAGGTCTAATGAAGGTAATGATATCATCTTGGTTTTCTTTAAACCTGTGACTAGTCTCTTTGATTTTATTTTCGGGAGGGGGTAGTGTCCAATTTTTAATAGCTTGTAGATTTGACAGCTTTGAGGAAATGTGACTCTGTCATTTACAGGTTGCATGTTATACCACTGTAGAAGCTGTCAAGGATAAGTCTGAGGTTCAACAGAAGGAATAAATCTGCAGATTTTGTTAATAGTACTTTGTATTTTATGTTTGTGCTGGAATGTAAGGTTATGAGATAGACCCCATATTTGATTTTAGAGGTAAGAACATTTTAGTTAAGGCTTTATGAGCTATCAGAGTAAGGAAGTGTAAGATTCCTTTATGTAATTTTAGCTGATGGTGCGTTTAGTTAAAAATATTGTCACTAAGCTCAGACAATGAAAAATTAGGGAACTTGGTGATTCCTATGCACTACTATTCTATTAACAGTGATAATGGATTGATCTCTGTATCAGGAATAAATAGTTCTGGGGATTTGGGAAGATTTCTGGGGAGCTAGATATCATAATGATAGACTTCATTGTAATTTAATACATTGGAAAAGATAATCTCTAGTTACATGACCAGAAGATCACAATTAGTAAAATGCAGGGTGCTCACTCCCCATATTTGGCAACTGTCATTGGCATTCCACAAGAAACCATCCTTGGACTCCTCCTCCTCTTTAATATCTTTACTAAAAATTTCCATACCCCTCTCTCTCTGGTCCTCAATAACATGTCAAACAGATGCACCACCGCAACTGTCGGGCCCTCATTAGTTAAATCTGACCACAAATCAGTCTCCATCGAACTGGCAATAACACCTGAACTCACAAAAGGCAAAGTCAGAATTAAATCTTTACCAAAGGAAACTATACACTCCTAGGGGAAGGTATAAATGCATTCCAGGCCCCAACCCCAGCTGGAAGTGGCAACTACACCAAAGCTTACACTAAAGCCCTATACAATCACATGTATAAGTGCATAGACTTGGCTGTTCCAGAGAGAATCAAACCCAGAGCCCCAAGCAAAAGGAAAAAAAAAGATGCCATGATGATGGGCATCCAGGATCAACAAACTTTATAACAAATGTAAAATGTTGCTGCCTAAGAAAACTAAGGTGAGGCCCCAACAATGGAAAAGCACCCTCCCCAGCCTCAACAGGCTAATAAGGCAATATGTCAAATCTTCAAAGGGTAACTTTGAAAAAAACTTAGCAATCACCGCCACGGATAATCATAAGGCCTTTTACAGCTTAAAAGGTAGGACCCAAGCATGTGCTGAACTAGGGACTAATGGTATTATACACACTGATCCCGCAGAGCTATCAAACTTTCTAGTGGACAGATTTGATGAAACCTTCACTCCCCTATCCCCTCCAAACTTGTCACAAACTTGCCATCAACTTCTGCCCCCCCTCCCACCCTACATATCCCAAGAGCAGATCATTAAAGCCTTGCCTAAGGGAAAAAACACAACCTCAATGGGATCAGACAGCATCCCAGGCTGTCTTCTAAGCAAAGTAAAACATGAACTAACATTACCATTGAGTATCCTATTCAATCACAGCCTAACCACTTGCTTTGTTCATGCAGAATGGAAAACAGCAACAATTATTCCCCTCAACAAAGGTGGCTTAGCAACAGATCCAGGGAATTGTAGACCCATACGTCTGACCAACCTCATCTGTAAAGTCATGGAACATATTATCATGGACCTCATAAACAAAGGCAGAGATGACCTGCAAACCCTGGATCTGACCCAATTTGGCTTTGTCAAGGGCAGATCCTGCCTGCTAAACCCAGAGGATTTCTTCAAAAATATGACTAGGGCCACTGATGATGGCAAATCTATGCACACAGCATACCTCAACTTGACAAAGGCCTTTGACACAATCCTACACTCAGGCATTACCAATAAACTTAGCAAACTGAATGCAGACCTCTTTGTTGTAAGATGGGTTTCCAACTGCCTCACAAACCAGTCACACACTATCAAAGTGGGTGACTCCGCATCAGCCAGCAGACCTCTCACCAGCAGGGTGCCACAAGGGTCAGTGCTGCCCCCCTCTACTTTTTGGCATATACTTCTCAGAAGTTTAGGCCAAAACTAAGGGTCTGTGGCTGACCAAATTTGCAGATGGCTGCAAACTAGGTATAATTATTGGATCCCCAAATTATGTCAGTATACTTCAGGAGGGTCTTACACAGACCAGCAACTGATATTTTATTCACAGTCTCAAACTGAATGCAAAGAAATGCATCATCATTCCCTTTGGTAAAAACAATGTCACTTCACACTATCAAATTAACAACAATATCCTATGTACTTACGAAGTGGTAAGAGATCTGGGATCACAAGCAAACTTGGGAGGCTTTCTGTGTAGCACACTTGATTAGCAAAGACATCACTTCAAGGGCATAGGAGGTTATGGCCCCTCTATACTCATCAGAATTGAGGCCCATAACTGAGTATAACACACTGTTCAAAAGGAAGCTGGGCAAGTGAAAGGGGCACAGTAAATTCTTACTGGGGATGGCACCCACAACCCTCCTGGACATGAGCAGTAATTAATTCAGTCCTGGGTATTGACTAGAGTATCTACGGTATTACATTAGAATGAAAGAGCTAGGCTTGAAATGATGTCTGGGTCTATAGCCTAGTAACTTCCTATGATCCTATGATCCTCTGATCCTATGATCCTATGATCAAGGTTTTCTTATTTAGTATACCAAGGACTCCAGTATTATCTGCCCTGCTAAGAGTCTCACTCGCCTACAACAAAAAAACACAGGAAGCATTCTCCTCCAATAAGAACTGGCTTACCAGTTCCCAACTTAGCCTCGACTCCCCCCCCCCCCCCCCACAAAAAGCAAGTTACTTATTTTCACCCCAAGACATTGGCCTCAGATAGAAATAATTTCAAAATTCTGTCCCATAACAACAAACAAGTTGATTAGCCCCCAGACAAAACTATTAGGTATAACTATAGCCAATAAATTAAAATTTGATTTGGATGTTCAAAATAGTGTCAAAAAAACAATCAACATCTTGGAATTGTCTACAGACATAAACAGTTTCTATCTACATCTTCAAGAATGACTCTGGCTAACACTTTTCTTTTACCCTCCTCCTATACAGTGTCCCAACTTGCAGATCTCTCTAAAATAAAAGTTGTAATGCTGTTACAATAACATTGCCAAATTTGTTTCCAATGCCACACATTACACCTATCACTGCACTGATCTCCAATTTATTAAATGGTTCAAACTCCCTCATCACCTTTCCTATCTACTGCTCACTTTGATTCACAGCTTGATTTTTCAGTTTAGCAGCTAGTCCTGACCTTAGCACCATACTTCATTCCTACTTCCCCACTACATCATTACAGTCCAAGGATAAAACAACTCCAAATCATCCCTAAATTCAACAAAATAGCTGTAAAAATTTCAGCAACTAGCATGCAGTGATATCCAGGAACAGAATGTAATCATTTTACTTTCAATCATTAAAGGAGTTCCTAGCCTCCACTTGGCTCTGCTCATGTACCAGTCCTGGTTTAAAGTCCATCATATCTCCAATTTAGACTTTTCTCTCTTCCTTGCCTGTTTCTATTTACAGCTCTCCTTCCACTAGACATTTATAGCTGAATTTACCTCTATCTCAACATTCTATTTAATTATTTAATCTGATTCAATTAATTCCAGTTTACACAGCTAACCTAAATATCTCTCTTGAAACAATCCAACTTGACAAAATTCATGTAAAATAAGCTATGTTTTTTTTCTGCACAAACTATTACTTCGATTCCAACTTATATTTTATCTGACGTTTTCTTATTACTACTTACAAATAAATGCTAGTCTGATATAATTTATATGACAGTTCAATATGCGGATAATAAAATGATATTAATTTAAATAGCCACCTGGTGATCCTTGGTCCTAGATGATTGGCACTGTTGAAGTGACACCCCAACCTCATATATAAAAATGGTAAAAAGGGGTTGTGATGGATGGATGGATGGATGGATGGATGGATGGAGGGATGAACGGATTTCTAATATCTTATTTTTCTAACAGCATTACTAATTTTGTCCAGTATATATGATTCACTGTACCATCTTTTGCTTTTTGTCTTAAAGCATTGATTTTTTATATAATTCCTTGTACTAGTTAATGCTATGCATTCAGTAATTAAAGACAAATAAAGCTTCCTGAAATTTCAGGTAATTATCTTTTCTGCCATTACTAACAGGGACCAAAGTAGTAGTTACTGATGATTTAATACAATAAAAAGAATCATTGTTTAGTACTTTGAAATCTATCTGTCCATAATGTTTAGAAAATGATTTAAAATATTCATGTTTCTGCTAGATTCATAAGTATATGCTATCAATCTGCTAATATTAGCAGAATACTAACAAACTTTATGCAGAAATATTCACATGAGCATTCTTGATGACATATTTTAATAACTTCAGGGTAAACAATTTGTTTTATTCTCTTGGATTTAAATAAATGTTTTGTCTTAAATAATTCCAATCAATATGCATTGATATAATAGCCTATTTTATCCAGACATTTTGTAACAAATTGGTAACACAAATTTATGAAAAGTGTTATTAAAACAAATTCTTTACAAATACTTACACATATTTTGTTAAATCTGGATATTCATTAATTTCAAACTGATTAATTCCTTATATTTTACTAATTATAAATTGTCTTATATTTTGAACAATGTGCCAAACATTAATACTTTTAGTAGCTGTAGTCCTAATATCCTCTCCCGATAACACTGCTGTCTTATTTTTTTCAAATTAAGTCAAAACAAAGTTCTTTCATTCAATTATTTTATAAAACCTGTTGTCCAATGTTCTTCTTTCAGGTTGACACAGCGGATCATCTAAAACTTGCTGTCCAATGAAAAGTTTACTTGAAGAATATCCATTTTTTTTAATTCAGTATGCCATAGTATATTATTCACATAAGCTGTAGTAGTATAATTTGGAACAGAGTAATGAAAAAAAAATCAATGTTATTAATTTCTTGTTACTAATTATGCTTATCATTTGTCCATAATCTTAAACTTTTTGAATTGCATTGAGTTACATGTATTTATTTCCAGTATGGTATGTAATAAAACTCAACCCATTAGCCCAATCATTTTATCAGGAAAGCTATTGGATTCTACATGGATCTAGGACTATCTACCAAATGCCAAAAATACTGAAACTAAAACCGCCAAACATACTTTAACGAAAGTGCTTTTCACTGAAAAAATCTCCTTCACTAAAGTGTGCAAATGAAATAATAAATAAAATAAAAAAAAAAAAGAACTCATATTTACACAGGGGGGCAAGACCCCCTGCACCCCCCCCCCCGGTTTTATGTTCTCACTCCAAGATCGCACTACAGTGGGAAAAAAGGGAATATTCCCTTATCCCCACTGTGCTACGATCTCAGCAACATCCATTTCCCCACGTTATTCACTTTATTAGCATATTTTCATGAAAGTGCTTTTTTGGTGAAAAGCACTTTCGCGAAAGTGTGCTAGGCCATTTTACTTTCAGTGAAACAGTCGTTCGGTAGACAGCACAGATCCCTTCTACATATGGAAGCCTGATCAATCCATGTTCTTACATGCTTTTTAAAAGGTATCTGTTATTTAGATTTGAGATAATTATTTATATTTTACTTCTGGTTGTCATTATATATGTAGTTTGTGTTACATATATAATTATAGATATAGATAACACAGACATTTATATTAAATATACGGCAGGATTTAGTAAAGTCCATGTAGGGTCCATGTAGAGCCTACATGGAATATATCCATGCACATGGCCATGATTCTCCCTTTGCAGTGTGCTATACATATTAATTATGGTGTGCCTAAGGGAGGTCACAGCAACGCAGATATTGAATCCTTATGAGACTGATGGCATGCCCACATACCTTTCAGCCACTTAACCTTGACTAAAAGGTCTACAGGGTATTGTAATTCAATAAATTGGATTTTTTTTTTTACATTTATGTGCTTGTTTGCATGATGCAGTGTGTCATTTAGCTATGCTTAGCCTTATGCACCCATACATCAGACAACCACTAGACATCTAAAAATAGAAACCAGATACATTCAATTTTAATTTGTTTTTAAATTTTTTGTGCATGTTTGAGTGATGTGCCACATTATTTGGCTATGTGCGCATGCACAGTGTACTTATGAAGTAGACATGCACCAGACTTCCAAAAATAGAAACCGGATACATTTCATTGTTGATGTTCTGTGGTGCTTAGACATGAACAAACCCATGCAGCAAAGCTGGGCTACACTTACAGGCATCTTCACAGTAGATCTGAAAATATATGAGTTCCCTTCACTATCCTAGTGGCTGGATAGATTGAATCATGACTTACATTGCAGGACGCCCTGGGCAGGAATACTTTTTAACTATACTGCTGTGAAAGTGTGTTGGTGACTTTTACATCATTTCACTTTAAATGCATTACTATTTAAATTTACAAAATATTTACAATACTAAGCAACATGGCATGTTTTGACAGTTACAGCATGATGTGCAAGGGGGGAATGCAGCCTATTTGAAGGGCAATAGGTAGGAATATCACATTATTCTTTGGAGCCTGATCTTAATTGTGGGAATGGCTGTTGTTGTGGGGGAAGGAATACAGTTTAGGGCACAAATGTTGGGTGTGCAGGAGTCCAGGGTTTTCATTGGACTCTTGGTATAACACTACAGACCCCAGTTGCTGCAGGTTGCTATCTGGGCTCAGAGTGTAAGTCTGAGGCCAGGGATAGATGGCCTGGGACCTGAACAATGCAAGTTGTATCCCCTGCACTCGTGAGCAGTGTCATCACCACTATGATGACCTGTACCATAGGAAGAAGGGAACCTTGGATACCTGGATTCAAGAAGGCACACCCCACAGAGATGTAAGTATGTTTTCTAGTAATTTATAAATATATAAGCTTGAATCTGTGCAAAACTGGTCTGCATAATGGTTTCTTTCTCTTACCATAGCTGCAGAAGAGAGGGCTTGCAACATCCAGTCCCATGAAAGACATTTGGCCAGGATGAGGCAAACATGTGGTGTGTAAGAAAATCAATAAAGTAATAACTTAATGCATAACTTAATAATAAAATAAAAATTAAATACTGATATTGCAGTCTTGAGTCATGTATGAAATGCCTGGGACATCATAGGCTTTCATTAATGTGTCAGTGCATATCTGAGCTCGTAAAGCAAGTTAAAGCAAGTAAGAATGCAGTACTTTGTAGCATAGATTCCAACCATTAGTTAATGTTGTAGTTTACCCAGATTAAGAATCAATGTTCTGGTCTGCTCATTGTATGAAATATGCTGTAGATTGCAGTCAATATATGAATAGGGTAAATGTGTAAGTTAACAGAAGTCCTACACAGCTATCCATGTGTGTAAATGCAAGATTTGAAACAACATGAATCAATAAAGTGTAAAAGGAGATGCTGCTCTGATAATTAATTTTTCAGTTAAAATGGTCAGTATTACTGTAGTCAATGCTTGTGAGTTCTAATCCTATACCAGCCAACTGGGAAATTGTGCAGTATGTACTACTGTACTGGTTTGTCATTCATCAAAACATAATCATGCTTGCATGTGAAGTACACACGTATAGACCTGTGCCATGACTGGCCGGCTGTGAAGTATAATCAGTGTACATGGACATACCTGTCAACTGTCACGATTTTTGCAGAATGTACTGAATATTGCCCCTGCTAGACAGGGGTCCAGGGAAATAAATATTGTGGAAAGAAATAGCCAGGGAATCGTTATGGCTAGACTTGCATAAGCTCTAAGGCTGATAGCCTAGTACAAACCTATGAACTTATGAACCTATAATGGCTGGTCTGTTTGGTATATTATCTTGTTTAACTGGCCAACATTTGCCACAATGCTGGGGATCAATGATTTGCAGATATATGATGTCACTGGATTGCAATTTAATGGCAAATCTGTTATCAAAACACCTTGCTACTGTTATATGAGCACACTATATAAGAATGCTCCCTGTCATTGTGCCTTTCTACCAATATTATGCATGGCTTGGCCCATAATTTCCCATACTAAGAGATTGAGAGGTATGTACGTGGAACGTCATATATACAATATAAGTAACAGTGAATGTTTGCAGTTGACATTACCATCTGTACTATTGTGTGTGTGTAAGGAACAGGGTAGTATTTCAAATAATAAATGGCGTAGCAGTCAGTGGTCTCTCAAGTGAAATTTAACATATCTAGAAATATGTAGTTGTAGTCTGTTTAGTTATATTATCTGTGAAGTTACTAATGTTCTTCTTTTTTCTCTCACCCCACCACTTCTCTTATTTTTATTTATTTAATCAATATATTAGTTATTATCATTTGATATTATCATATCATTTGTTATTACCTCTTAAGTTGGCCTTATATATAATGTAATATTGCTTTGCTGTTAAAAAACAAAGCTTTCCTTTACATTATTTATTGTTGTGTCCTTATTATATTATTTTCAAGTTCTTTCCTTTACTCATTATTGTTTTGTCTTATGCTTGGGTTTCATTTAAGTTTTCCTTTATGTTTATATTTTATTTACCACAGCATGATAAGGTAGGTCAGTTACCAGTGATTCACCTACCTTGGCTCCTCCGGCCGAGGCACCAGGGACCAGCACATCTGGGCTGGAGCATGGTGGCACCCCCTCTGCTGCCCCTGCGCTACCTGGTCTATTGGGTAGTTCTGCCCTACAGGCTGGGGTGTGACCCCCCCCCCTCTGGGATTGAAGGTGAAGGGTATGTTTTGGTCACCCATCAGGAACTGCCAGGCATGGTGCTTTGGCTTGTGCACCAAACTGTTGTTGCATGCCTACACTGTATTGAGAGTATGTAATGCAAATGTGGCCAAGTACAATCAGACTGCAGCCCACAATGATTTGCTAGTCATATTACAGGCAACCACAGCTGCAAAAGTAACAAAGATACACAGAGGTCGTGCAAGAAGCAAGGGTTGCCAACACACACATTCCAGATACCTACCATGACATAACACATGACGTGGCAGTTGTCCAACTGCTTGACATAATGGATAATGTACCCCCTACCGTGTTCTAGAACACACCGAGCATGTTGCCTTTTACTCTGTTAGTGACACCTTTGGCAAACATACTTACTTTAAACACATACCATAATTTCCAGTAGGATGGGTTCCCTTAATCTGGCTTTGACTGTACACCAAGGCTGCCACAAGTCCAACAGTTACTTTTAAGTGTCATTGTCCTGTACATTCTTCAGCCTCTCTGTCTATGCCTATTGCTTTCAGCAACAGCAGCTTCAGCTTGTAGCACACACATCTGTATGTAAAAAGTAGCTACTACAAACATTCTCTCTGTTATGACATAGTATCTTTACCCCAGTGACGGGGATGGAATCTACATTGAGGCCTTTTATTGTTTTGAGTAGTTTATTTATTTATTATTTTATTTTATTTATTATCAGTTTGATTACCGGGGAAGTCCACTGGGCCAAGAAGTGCCCATTTTCAGTGGAGGCCCGGGGAGAAAAGCTCCATGAACAATATAATACAATAAAGGTTGCAAAATGCAAATAAATGTTACAAAGTGAAATACAATACAATATAGGTTGCAAAAAAACAAATAAAGGTTACAAAGTAAAATACAAGAGTAGGATTCATACATTCAAGAATTGCAAAGTGTAGTATACATTATGAGACAGTTTAACAACAGAATTTTTTTTTTCAGATGATTACAATATTTACATGCTTGGAGTCAATTAAAGTCTGCTAGTTCTGGTTCTTTGGAACAATAAGAATAAGTATGAGAGTATAGCGGAGTGGGAGTAAGGAGAGCTTAGTGGGGAATCCCTAGAATTTATGTGGGGTGAAAGCAGGAGCATTTCCATTTGGAAGATAGGTGCAGGAAAAGTTGGGTCTTGAAGGATTCAGTGTTGGGTATAGTCCTAAGAGAAGGAGGCAGAGAGTTCCATTTGGATGAAGGAAAAGTTGGGTCATGAAGGATTCAGTGTTGGGTATAGTCCTAAGAGAAGGAGGCAGAGAGTTCCATTTTTTACCTGGAGAGAAGGAAAGTAGAAGCTGGCCAGTGGGGTATTAGGGTTTGAGAATGGAGATTAGGTTTTGGTGTTCAGATCTCAGTGATCTGTTAGGGATGTATGGCGGAAGGATGTTCTTTAAGGCTGGCATTTATCAGGGGAGAATATTAGTTTGTAAGTGGTGGTTAGTTGCAGATAGTCTAGGTGGTTAGGGAGTTCTAACCAGTTCAGAGATTGTAGGCTGAGGCAGTGGTGAGTTGATGTTTTGGATTTGGTGGCAAATTTAGAGATCTTATTATAGCAAGCTTCGAGCTTAGAGGTGTTGGTAACAGACAAATTGGTTAGAAGAGGGGCTCATACCTCTCAACCTGGAAACATCAAAAATCTGGACAAGGTCCATGAAAAATAGGTACAAATCTGTACGCTGATTAACATAAAATTTGCATACATAATTACGTAACCCCACCCACTCCGATGGAATTACGGGATACCAACTTTCAAACAAAACTGAACAGACAACCAAAATATGGCACCAGAGTTCAACTACAGCCATTCCAATGTCCCATTACCTGGCTATTTTGTCCCATTTACCATAAACACTAATGTGCATATTACTTTACTTCTACAATGATTTTGATTTTATTTGTACATTTTATAGCATAATGCAAACATTAAGACATTAGACATCTGCTAAAAAAAGCAATACTGTGTCACAACAAATCACAATGAAAACAGACTAAACATTAAAACATTCCCTGCCGTTGAAACGTACATTCATGGAAACAGCATTGAAACCCATGCCACATCCAAAAAAATGCATCTGGCCAGTGGTGGATAAAGATTACCTTTGGGCTGTTTTCAAAATTCAAATCAAAGGCCCCTTGCACACACAGAAACATCCTCCCTAATGCAATTCATGTGCAACTTTACTTGAACAATTAAATTCATTCCTTGTTTGGCACCTATGTCTCGAATGGACACTGGTCACCTGTAAATGGTTCATCTCCAAAACCCTGCTTAAACTTATCAAGGGTATCAGAACTTGTCAGAGATTTGAGATGCATGGCTAGGCTTAAAAAGGCCCTTGTGGTCATTAGCCTAGTAAACACCTATGAATGAACCTATGAAGGAAATTATAATTTGCATTTACAGAAGCTTTGAGAAAAATGCAAGTGACTACATTGCCCTTGCTGGGATAGTAGTAGTCTAATAACGTAAAGGTCAGATATGAATAGCAATTGTCAAACTTGCAAGTGTTACAATTGATTTCTCTTCTTATCATCTGTATAAGCTATAGGCCAACAGTGGAGAGAGTGAAAGAAATCAGGCACTAACACATTGCGAGGTTACTTGAAATTTAAAGTTGTAGCAAGGTTCTATAATATAATATACAGCGCCTTAATCAAATATTCAGAAACACCCTGTATCTTAAGAACTCCCTGTTTGGTCAGTGAGTTACAGATTTAGGATACCAGCTTTAGAATGTGATTTTTGGGGATTTGCACCATTTCTTGGTCCTAATTATTTTTCCAGTGCTAACTTACCTGTCAACTGGATAACTATACAGGTTGTAATAATTAGCTAAACAGTTATCAATGCAGACTTGGAAAAAAAAAAAAAAAAAAAACATTGTTATTGACACTTGTGCAATATATTTGTTCAACTTGTACAGCATAAAATAATTTGAGTTACACTGTACAAATCAGGGAACCACTGAAGTGTTTTTTTCATAAATTGTCACGTTTTCTTTTTAGCAAACTCTGGCAGCTCCAAGTATTTTTGTTGAAATAGTAAACAGTAGTTCTGTAAAGCTAATAAATTGCAAAACATGTTAACTTACAGTTTAGTCATAATGAGTCACTTTACTTCTGTATCATACCAGCTGTTCTCTTCTTTCTCAATTTCAGCCATAGCTTGCCACATGAAATTACATAACACTTCTAAACTTCATCTCTTTGCTTCCCTTCCCACAGTTAGCTAATAGTTTAACAGCGGAACAGCTAGTGACCAGAAGAACAGAAGTCTGCACACACATACATGCCATCAAGCAAGGAGAGGGATTATCCAACGTTGCATTGCAAATCCCGTTTTCTTCTCATCTGAAGTATTTAGAATTCTCTGTGATGCACAACACTGCACTAATCATTCATTCTTCAGTGTTACCAACTTGCCACCGATTACGGATTGAGTTATAATTATTATTAAAAAACTTCCATTTTACTCCCTCTTTCCCTCTCAGACACACACACACACACACACACACACCACTTAGTTCCTACCTTTCCAGTTGGCAACAACAGCTCTTTCCCTGTACAGCAGGCAGCATATCCAGTCGGCGACTCGGCGGCAGTTCTAGTCCGTGCAGCATAGATCCAACGGCTGTTACTCCCATTGCAGTCATCCGATTCCAGGCTCGGAGCCTCACTCACAGTTTCAAAACTTTCACATCCACATGCCTTGCCGTTTTAAATGGTTGCTGTTCTGTTCCTTTTTTAAACGGCCGCTGTGTTTCCTTTCCAACTTCCCGCTAAGAATTTAAGAAGCATTTCATCCGGAAATGCATTCATGCGTTAGCTTCAGCTCATTTTCGCAGGCTGTTTTCACAGAGCTGACGTACGCGATGACGTCAGTTCATAAAGCCGGGAAATTTAAAATCCAAGTGCCAAAAAAACTCGGAAATTAAAGGACAAGTGCTGGGAAACTCGGAATTTAAGGGGTGCCACTCGGGAATCGTGGCACTCCATTATTTGGACCCCAAAACTCGTATTTTACCGGGTAATTCGGTACGGTTGTGAGGTCTGGAGGGGCTCCATATAGAAGGGAAGGTAGGAGGTAGATGATTGCCAGGGTATGCCTAGAGGAGTTGGAAAGAAAATGATTGTTCCTATATAGCATACCTAGTTTTTGGTGGGTTTTCTTTATGTTTTGTTGTATGTGAAGATCGAATTTGAGGTGTTCATCTATGGTAATGCCAAGGAGTTTTGCAGAGGGGACCACTTCAATGGCAGTGTTAGTTTGGCTTAGGACATTGAAAGTGTCGAATTGTAGTAGTTGAATTGTATTGGCTGAGTATACTGCAAATCAGCTGTGTAGGCTGCATGTAGCATTTCTGAACTATAGATTGATTCAGAGGCAATCACCTTCTAATGAGAACCATTTTAAAAAGGCAAACTTCTAGCTAGCGGAACCATTGCATATGAGAGTTGGTTTGTATGGTTAACTCATTGACACAGTACTTATATAGCAGTATCTTTCAATAGAGGAGTATTGTACTCTATCAGGTATGTGACCATTTTGTTTCCAATATGATGCATATGTTTAAATATATTTAGGGGGAAAAGGGATTACATTAGTAAGCCTTTCTTCGAACTGTACTGATGACATTTCATTGCTCTCCAGCTGGATTACACCTACAGAGGATGTAGAGTACAGCAAGATTCTAATGATGTGTGTTAAATAGGTACACAGGTCTCCTGTATTCTTCCTTTGGTAGCAGTTGTAATAGTACACTGCTATTTGTTTGGCACTGTTGTTTATATATATAATGGGGGGATACCTGCTATGGGGCACACTACAATGGACTCCTGTATTGGGTATGTGATCATATGTGAGTACATGTCATGGCACAAACAGGAATAGGTCACTAATGCTACTATCCTACTTGCATCCACACCCTTTGTATGTTTGGCACACTGTTGAATATGAGATATATAATCAAGCAGTGAATACTCATAGACTTCTTTTATTGCTATATCTCTACATACTGTACTCCCATGCATGTGATCCTGACATGTGTTCTCATTTATTTTCATTTCAGGAGATATCATTCATGCAAGATGCAGGGCAGCTTTTACTGAGGCAGAAAATAACCTCATCATTGAGGCTTTGTACCAACACTATCAAGTCCTGGTCTCCAGAAGGAGAGCAAACAGGAAAGACCATGCTGCCTTGTGGGACAAACTAGTGCATAACATTAATGCTGTTGGATACCAGAATCATACATATGAGCAGATGTGACATGGTGCCAAAGACATGATACACTCAGCATGTAGACATGCAGCTGACATGGCCAGGGACCGTGGAGTCATTGGTGGTGGGCTTGCAGCAGAACCACCTCTCTCAGGCACAAAAGAATTCCTGGCAAACCTTGCAACACAGGACAGCTCCCAGGCATCCTTCAGTCAATATGTTGTGGACGTGGGTGCCACCCATTCCTCTCAGGAGGAGCATCCAGGTATGCTTAGTTAGATCAGCATTGGAATACTGTTGCATCCAGTGTGTCAGTGTGTATATAGTTTTACATGGGTGTTAGGCGTTTTATGGGGGAAGGAAGTCAACTATAGTTTTAAGCTCATGTAGAGATTGTGTACCATATACCTGTCAACATAGCAGCTACTGTAAATGTGAGATATTTTGATGTAGTACCCCTGTTATACTGTAGCATGTGCTGCTGCTGCCATATCCTCTCCCTCACATTTTTCAGTACTGTCAGGAATTGGAAGAGACTGTGTTCCTGCTGCTGGTAAGCACAAAATTGTTTTGTCAGAGCTGTAGATATTGTTCAACGTATTTGCTAAAGTGTCATCCCAAGCCTGCTGGCTGGATTGATTTACCATCTTCACGACTGCCAGATTTAGAGATATTTTCTGAACTTCCACAGTTTAGTCATAACTCTGCCTTGTAGGTGTGACCATAGTGATTGACTTGACAGTATTGTCAGGACATTACAGATTGCCATGACTGTCAACTGTGCATATTTTTGCAAAATGTCAACAGTGCACGTGTTTTGATCATGAGATTCTTGTTTAATGAAAAATTATTTCCAATTAATTACAGATTTTGGTTAGAAATTAATGTTCTCATATCCTACTATGTGAGGTTGTAGGTTATACAAGTCTGTATTAGTGACAGCAGTGTATACAGCTTAACATATATTGTACTATAGCACTGCAGATCATAGTAGTGCATGTATTAATGTATTGCTTTTTCCTATTTTATAACAGGTGACCAGGGAGGTTGATCTTTGTCCCCTTCATAACCTGATGTCAGTGTCTCTTCAGACTCTGATGATGATGATGGCCAAATTGAGGCAGAGCTGTGGGTTTCAGAGACTGAATTAGACAGAGAGGTTGACATCCCTCTTCCACCTTCATTATCACTGTGCATAGCCAGTATGCCTACACATACCTAGTCCCCTGAGCCGACAGATATTGGACAATTGGAGGGTGTAGACATTTAACAGGGAAGTGTGACTACTGTGGCTTCAGTCACTGTCAACACTGGCCATAGCCAAACAGTTGGTGAGATTCCACACAGGCAGATTGATAGGGGTGCTCGTAGGAGGCCTGCTGTCCCTCCACCACATGTCACAGGTATCTCATTATGTGTCACTCAGCATATGTTTAGGGCTATCATGGAAGCACAGGCATGTTCTGATAGGAACACCCGACAAATGCTTAGCTTTTTAGGTGCAGCATAAACTGACATTTGTGACTGCCTCCACCATGTTGCTGATAACCTGGATCTGTTGACTGACACAATGGAAAGAGGTAGGTATGAGATAGATACCACACTATCTGTCTTGGAACCCATGTTGTCTGTGATGGAACATCTGATTGAAGTTGAGCATCAGCCTTGTCGGCGTAGGTTAGCAACTACATCTGCTGAGAGTCAACGTGGCCGTGCACAATCACGCTCCCACAGTGGCAGTACATCCAGTACTCCAGAGGGGAGTGTGCTGTTCATACCAAGATGCAGCAGGCCATAAGCTCATGGTCCTATGCATTTCCTTGCAGGGCATGCACCCAGCAGACAACAATCACCCTCAGGTAGTGGCACAGTATCTGACTTTGGGCATGGAGGTTTCAGTGTAACTCCTGGTAGAGCCAGTTCTCATGTTTGGGGATGGAGATGATGAACTGTCAGCTCTACATGCATGGCTCACAGCTGTCCAACATACATACATGTAGGGCTAACACTAATCTTGGCTGTTTTCATGCAGACACTTACACACCAATGTCACATTGAGAGCAAATACAGACACCTACAGACCACTCCTCCTCCCAACAAATTCCAACACATGTAAGAGATGCAAGCATATAGCCATACTAGAGGCTAAGCTCTCTCAAATCAGTACTGGTGTAACCAGTCAGGAGGAGAAGGAAACCACACTCAGTACATTTCCAGTCTCACATATACCTACCATGACAGCAAACCAAACACATAAACACAAAAAAACATACTCGGAGGCTCTAAATAAAAATCTGCCTAAGCAGCAGAGACCTCTAAAGCAGACACCCAAGCAACTGCTATCCCAAAACAAAACACGTACAACACATAGCTCACAAAGCCAGTGTGCCAAACAGTCACACCCCTTAAGGCTAAACAACACACCTGCTACACTTGTAATAGGTGACTCTATCGTCAGGCACACTGACGTCCCGCTCAACAGGCTGAACAAGGAGAAGGTCACAGTGAGCTGCCTGTCGGGCGCTAGGATCCGACACATAACACAAACACTCAGGTCACTCCAAGGCAAGTACAAATATGACTCAGTCATTGTCCATGCTGGTGTGAATAAACTGAGACGTACCTCCCTGGACTACATGAAAAGAGACATAGAGGAGCTCTCTGAGCATGTAGCCCAGGCCGGTATGACCCTGACCTTGAGTAGCATCTTACCCTCACCAAGAATGATGCCACAATATGAAGACAAGATGATCAATTTCAACAATTGGCTTAAGTATTGGTGTCATTCAAAGGGGATCCAATGCCTGTCAGCCTGGGATGACATGCTTGACAAGCCACGATGCTTCGCTAGGGACGGCTTGCACCTGTCACCCCTGGGCTTTCGGATATTGGCAAAGGCTCTTGCTACTTCCATAGTGCCTTTTTTAGGCAAGGCTCAGAAGACAAACCCACCTCCATAGGTATCACAAGGGATAAGAAACTAAGAGTAATGCTACTCAACGCCAGAAGTCTAAACCTCAAGATGCACGCACTCGAAACTCTCCTTAGCATGGAGAACATTGATATCTGTGCAGTAACAGAAACCTGGTTCAAGGCTCCCGAGAGCACCCCAGCACTACCAGGTTATACCTCATACCATGCTTTTTGGCCCCAAAACTTGGACCGAACCACAAAAGGAGGGGGAGTATCAATATACTCATATTTATGGTCTGATTTTACCAATGAGGAATACACTTTTGGTCTGGAGCATAGAGTCTCCATGTTGGTGATGATCAGGTAGTGGCCTAATGGTTAAGGTGTTTGCCTTGCAAACACAAGGTGCAGGGTTTGAGTCTCACAAGGGATAATTGGCTAGGCTTAAAATGGCTCGCAAGGGCAGTTAGCTTAGTACTAATCTATGAATCTATGAATCTATGAATATTTGTCAAAGATACCCACACCTCCAGGTTGGTGGCACAGCACGAAGCATCAGAGACTATCCATGTACAACTAACAGTGGGTGAAACTGCCTTCCAGTTTATAGCCTGCTACAGACCACCCTCCCAAACCCAGGAACCCCACTCAGCCTTCCTGAGAACACTGGAAAATATGAAGGTCTCTCCAAACACCATTATATTGGGTGACTTCAACTACCCAAACATAGACTGGGAGCATTACTCTAGCTCCAACACCCGAGTCCAAAGGTTCCTAGAATTTATAAACTCAAATGCTATGGAACAACTTGTTACCACTCCCACAAGAGGGGAAAACATACTGGACCTGATCATCACCAACATGGGGACTCTATGCTCCAGACCAAAAGTGTATTCCTCATTGGTAAAATCAGACCATAAACTAATCTCACTGGATATTCACATCCCAACTCCACCCCCTGCCCTGAAAACCACAGTGAAAATCTTCTCTAATGCAAATTTCACACTCCTCAAAACTGAGGTGGAATCCTTCAAAGCCCCCGGGCCTGTGGAAAATACGGCCCAGACCGCAGAATCCTTTACAAACGCATTCTATGAACACCTTCAGGAATGCATGGATCATGCAATCCCAAATTAAACCAAGTCCCAATCCTCCAAAGGCAGACGTCCTGTCTGGTGGACCCCAGCCATAAACAAACTATAGAATAGAAGGAGGAAGCTGCTACATGATAGAGCAAAATCCCAAAAAGGGAAGGCATCTCTGTTCAGTATTAGCAAAAAACTACGGGCGTTCATAAAATCATCTAAGGCCAGCTTTGAGAGAAAAATTGCTCAGGACACTAAGGATAATCACAAGGCTTTCTTTAGTTATGTTAGGAACATGGGTGGGAATTCCCAGATATGCTCAGAATTAGTCCAAACTGACAATAAATACACCGAACCCACAGACATTGCCAACATCCTAGGTGACAGGTTCAGTGCAAACTTCTCCCCCCTCCCCACCAAAAGGGCAAATATCTATCCCAGCAGAGTACAGCCCCCCAAACATCTCAGATGCTCAGGTAAGAGCTGCCCTCTCCAAAGCAAAAAACACAGCATCAATGGGACCAGACAGTGTCCCGGGCTGCGTCCTACATGAACTCCAAGAAGAGCTAAACCCAAACATAAAACTACTGTTCAATCTCAGCCTTACTACAGGATATGCACCCAAAGAGTGGCGTACAGCAACAGTGGTCCCTCTCCACAAAGGTGGTGCCTCAACGGATCCTGGAAACTATCACCCCATAAGCCTGACTAGCTTGGTCTGCAAAGCTATGGAAAGGATCATCATGGACCTAATAAATAAAGATATTGGGGACCTACAGACACTGGATTTTACCCAGTTTGGTTTTGTTAAGGGCAGATCCTGCCTTTTAAACCTGGTTGATTTCTTTGAAACAGTTACTAAGGCCATTGATGAGGGGAAGGTGGTCCACACAGCCTACCTGGACCTCGCAAAAGCCTTCGATACAATACCCCACTCGGGCATTATAGATAAGCTCACCAGCTTAAATATAAACCCCTATGTCACTAGATGGGTTGCAAACTGGCTCAAGGGTGGAACCCACATGGTTAGAATTGCTGGAGCCATGTCAGACTCCAAACCAGTTAGAAGTGGCATCCCACAAGGCTCAGTCCTGGGACCTCTCTTGTTCGGTATATATTTCTCAGAGGTACAGGCCAACACGGAAGGACTGTGGCTGACCAAGTTTGCAGATGACTGCAAACTGGGCGCCATAATCAACACTCCAGCCGACACAAGCATCCTCCAAAAGGGCCTCATAGAAACAGACAACTGGTGCCAGAGCCATGGCCTCAAGCTAAACGCCAAAAAGTGTATAGTCATCCCCTTTGGCAAAATCAAAGTGCCCACAAATTACCACATAGGTGGTAATCCATTAAGTACAGAAGAAGTAATTAGGGACCTGGGGACCCAAGTTGATAGCAATCTCTCATTTGACAACCATGTGGCCAAAGTGGTTAGAAAAACATTTTATATAGCCCACCTAATCATGAAGGGATTCACATCTAGATCAGGGGAGATCATTGTGCCTCTTTACTCATCCCTCATCAGGCCCATAATTGAGTACAATGCCCCTTTTGGGATGTACCTTACCAGACACTTGCAGCAACTGGAAAGACCCCAAAAGTACCTCACTAAGAGGATCAAAGGGCTCAAACAGATGCCATATGCTGCCCGTTTAAAGAATCTCCAGCTCTACTCAGTGGCATACCGCCTGCTCAGAGGCGATCTGTGCCTGACATATAAAGCCATGTCCAACCCGGAATTAATGGACATGCTGCACCTCAGAAAATCCAAATCCCATTGAGGTATGAGCTCGAGAGACTTGAACCTCAGCACTGAAATAAATAGGACATGCTGGAGGGACAGATTCATAACCCAGAGGCTCCCTTCACTCTGGAATAAAATCCCAGTCCAGGTTAGGCAGAGTCCCTCATTGACTCTCTTCAAGAGGAATCTTGATGAGTGGATGGGAGATCATAGGTTTACCCTGGGTATCACTTCTGTGTCACTGTTAGACAGAGGCACAGTATACTAACCTCAAAAAAGGGCATAGCAAAATTATTTTAAAATGGGTGGCGAAAGCCAAACACACTCTGGCTAGGCTTATAAATGCCCTAGGGCAGATAGCCTAGTATGAACCTATGAACCTATGAACCTATGACACACATGATTCATTTCCATGGTCCATCTTGCCTGCTTCCCTTCCTGACTCACACACATGCTTGCCAACCTATTGGGTCTGCCTAGGCCGGCTGCACCCCCACATATCACCCTGTGCAAGTGATTATACCTGTGCCACATCCATATCATCTTTCTCATGGATTCAGGGAAATATAGCTATGTGTCTGATGCACAGGGTGACTAACTACATAAGTATGAATTTGTTTCATCCATTGTTGCTGTTGACAAGATACTTGTGCAGGTCATTTACAGATATTGTACTTTGCCATTTATAATTTGTATAGCATAATAAATTGTGTACATTATGATGGACACTGTTGTAAGAGCTCTGGAGTCACACAATTAAATGTGTCTCATGGAAATGTTTACATTTCACTTTCAGAATTGTGTAGGAAACACCTATGGGTTCACATCTGCAATCAATCCATCAATGTCAGAGCACAGGACTAAATGTCAACACAAAAGAGAGATGTTATTGGAAAGGTAATACAGTATAGGTTCATAGGTTTATAATTATTTACTAGGCTGACGAACACAAGGGCTTCTTTAAGCCTAGCAATGCATCCCAATTCTATGACCATTTACATTTTCCCTGCGTCCATTAGAGACATGGGTCCCAAAGCAGGGATGATTGTCCTGTTCCCCATCCAATTGAATAACTTGCACTTGATTTGCATTAGGGTGGAACTCTGCTTCACATGGATGGGGAGCCTGTTCCATAGAGGGTGTAGTCTCTGGGATACATACTTGTCTCTCCAGCACATCCTATTTATACCACAGGCAGGGTGTAGGTGTGTAGAACAGGTAATTCTGGTGCTAGTTGTATCATGGATATGCAGGAGGTCCACAGTGGGGTCTGACAATCCCCTGTATGGCAGGCATACGTCTCCCCTCCAAAGGCTGTAGGACAGAATACAGGGATAGGACCTTGATACGTTCTGCATAGGACTTTTTATGTATGCCCTTTATTTGTTTACTGAGGAGTCTCTGTGGCTATTCCAATTGTGAGATATGCCTGGTTAGGTACATAACAAATGTGGCATTCCTCTCAATGATATGTCTGATGAATGCGTAATACAGTGGAACAATGAGATCCTTGGACTTATCTTTATTTATAAGTTGCTCAACACAGAATGATTTCCCCAATATGTAAACACATGACAGTCAAAGGCTAAATTATTACCTATGTGTGTCCATAAGTCCCTGACTATTGGGTCAACTGTTAGAGGAGTGTTGTCAGCATGATAGGTGCCAGGAGTGGATGACTTCCCAAATCATGGTATTGTGCATGTCTTGGCATTTAGTGTTACTCCATGGCTCTGACACCAGTTGTATGTCTGTGTCAGCCCCTCCTGGAGAATATTTGTATCAGCGTGGGATTCAATAACAACTGCTAATTTGCAATCTTCTGCAAATGTAGTCAGCCAGAGATCACTGATGGTGGCCTGGACTTCAGACAAGTAGATGCCTAAAAGGAGCGCTTTGAGGAATGATTCATGATTGAGTCCAATTGTGAGTGGCCAGTTTGTAGAGGTAGACTACCCGATGCTTACATCCTGCATCCTGTCTGTGAGCCATTTGGCTATCCACTGGCTGACGTATTAGTTTGTACCTAACATCTTGAGTTTGTCAACAATGTCTGATGAAGGTATAGTGTCATGTGCCTTGTCAGGCCATGGTAGGCAGTGTGAATCATTTTCCATCATCCATTGCTTTGATTACCTTCTCAAATAGGTCCATCAGGTTGGGTAGATGTGATCTGCCCTTGACAAAACCAAACTGGGTTTGGTTCAGTGTTTCTAGGTGTATTGCATCTCTATTGATCATTTCCATGATACTTATTTTTCATAGCATTACATATAAGAATACTGAGACTTCTGGGTTTGTAGTCTCCAGGGTCTGTAGATGGTCCTTTGTGCAGAGGGATGACTGTTACTGTTCTTCATGCATGAGGCACAGAGTCTGGTGGCTACAGTGAAATAGTAATTCCATAGGCCCTGAAAGGTCAAGTTTCATGCTATTTAGAAGGCATGCTGGGATGTTGTCTGGGCCCATTGATGCAGTGCACTTAGTCTTAGAGACAGGATTAAGGACCTGTTCTCTAGTGATAGTAGTGGTTCTTATATTTGATGGTATTTCCTCAGGGAAGTCTGAGGGGGAGAGAGGGGTAAGGTTGGGGCTTTATTTATCAGCAGGGGGTTTGCTATATCTTCCGCCTCATTATAGGTGGTTTCATTTACAAGATTGTCCTTGGCCTGGGAGTACAAACTTACCTCACATCTGGCTTTGATAAACTTCATTTGTCCTCTAATTTTTTTGTTTAGTTTGATGAGTGATTTTATCCTGTTGTGTACTGCAGCTCCTAAGTTTTGCCATGATTGTCTTTGTTCTGTTATACATCCTATTGATTCTGTGATTCCACCAGGGTGACCTGATTTTTACTTAGTTCTGTATTCTACCTGGTGGGTACAGCTGCCTCTATGCAACTATTAACATGCTTGTACAGGGTTTCTATGAGTACTTCTGCACAGGCCACAGTGTTCTCAGTTTTTATGGAGGCTTGAGAAATGGCCATTTTATCACCTAATAGCTAGAGGTTAGCCTTAGATTACTTCCTGAATATTCCATGTCTAGCTGAGGGTCCCTGTTTTATTTTTATTTCAAAGGAGATCAATTTGTGTTCAGACCTTACCAGAGAAAACATTACGCTGTGCATGACTCATATTGCAGAGTGACCACACCCAGTATGGTTGCTTCCCTGGTTGGTGTACTGGCTAACCGGTCCAAGGAGTTACTGTTTACAAAATCCAGGTATCTCTGTCTCTGTATGCCTGGTGTCGTATAGGATTCCCAATTAATAGTGGGATACTCAACGTCACCCATGCATATGGAATTGCGTGGGATGGCTTAGTGTTTCCAATTAGTTTAAATACATAGTATTGGTTTCCTGGGCCATAGAGGGGGCCTACAGCTTGCATTGATGTAGTATTGGATTTTACCTTTTGTGATTTGAACCAAGCACAGCTCAAGTGCATTGTCCTATTTAACCAGCCTTGAGGTATCTTTAGTTTTGATGCACATATAGACACTTCCACCTTTAGTCCCTCTCTGTGAAGTAGCTTGTCTAACTGTATGGATAGCATAATAACCTTGCACTGTTGTTGTGCTCTCCGCGGCTTTAAGTCATGTGTCAGTGGCCACACAGAAATCTTCCTAGAGCTCAAATAGTATCTCTAAGTATAGTCTAGGGAGGTATGTCACAGGTCATGTATTCCAACATGGAAAATGACTGGGTCATATCATGGGATCCTAGGAACATAGTAGGATAATAGTCCTAGGGCCCTTACAAGCCTAGCCAAGTTCTACCCTTATTTCCATGACCACCACCAATTGCCCCTGTCCAAGAGGGAGACAAGTGGAATCCCCAGGGGGAATTTATGGCTACACATCCATTTGTCCAGATTGCATTTGAAGATAACCAATGAGGTGCTCTGTTTGACATGAAGTGGTAGTCAATTCCAAAGGTGTGGTAACCTCTGGGAGTCAAATCTGATCCCCCAGCATGTTGTATTACTGTCACATACCAAGTTAAGGTGTATAGAGTGAGTAATCCATGTACCATTTGGTTTCCGGATATGCAGTATTTCCTATAAGGCCTGGTCACAGATTGCCTTATATGCAAAGCATACATCTCTGCTGAGTAGTGTGCATGAATCACAGTAAAAAGTGACAGTGATTTCAGATGATCCACATAGGACAGACCCTGAAAGCCTTGAATTGTCATATGTACAGACTGGTGTGTGTGAGAGCATGTATTCTAGGCTGGTAATATACTTGCATCTCTGACATTTTGAGTTTGTGTTACTTGTGGTCGAATGACATGAGCACATATATAATGTGGTGGATAACAGACCCTGATAAATAACTAAGCATTCATTTCTCCATACACAGCTTGGTGAGAGTGACATCAGTGCATCTCACAATGGAGTCTGCAATGACTAGAATGTTAAATTGTGTGTCAGCTTGCCTTATGGGCATATAGGCTGGGTCTCCAAGACATGTAGTTGTATGTATTGATATATGTGTTGTTTTTACAGAATGCTTATGGGGTTGCTGTGGGTATTTGTTATCTGGACTTTCTCTATGAGGTTTTGTTTGATTTATGAAGGTTGCATGTTAGTGTCTCAGCTCATGTCTGCTTTGAATTTTGTGTGATATGTGCTGCGTGTGTACCACTGACTACCTTGTTGACATTAGGAGTACTTTTATGTGAGAGTTTTGCCTCCATTGATATTGTGTATATACATCTCTCACATACCATATCAGTTTGTTTGAGAATGAACTGGTTGCCGGTAAATATGAGGCAATTTGTACATTGCTTCAAGATGCTCATATCCACCAAGGTGGTTACAGCCACAGTGGGAAACTTCATATCCATGGCAACAGATCCTTTTTTTATTGATTAAACAGTTTTATTAAGAATATCACTCAATCTCATGAGTATCTGTTTCGTAATTATGGAGACCAGTGCTTGTCACTGCATGCTGGTGGCCGTGTGTGCAACTCTGTATTGGAGTTAATTCCATCATGGTTTCCAAAAAACATGTCACCCAAAGTGTCTGAGTCTGTATAGAGCACCACCAAGCACTGGAGGGGAAACTAATACATACAACCTGTAAAGCTAAGGATGGAATATTTAGATTCTTATTCTGAAGTTAGACACAAACCAAGCAATACTTACTGAAACCAAAGAATTACCTTGTGAAGAAAGATGATAAAAGGGGAGTTGCATGAATGACTTCTGCCTGGCTACTATTAATGCTGGTATCACCACAGCCTCACTCTGCTAGGAGACAAAGCTCAACATAAGAAGCAGACCACAGCCAGTTTGTTGTTCACACACTTGTCCCAGATGATGCAAGACTCTGCAGGCTTGTTGTTGCCTTTTCCAGGTAGATGCCTTGATTAGCAGCCAGATCAATCATTTGACTTTTGCATGTATTATGCCTTGGGTTCTGAGGCTCATAGGATTTGACTAGGGTACTGACCTGATTGTAATTTGGAGCATAGCTGCTGCATCATAACATAATGTTCAATGTCAGGTGTCAACCATTGACAGTACATTACATTGATCACCATGTCTCCACAGTGGTAAGCAGGGCATTCTATATTGCTCATGTCATAAGTGAGGGCATTGTCTCCAAAAATAAAAGACGTTATATCCCCACTGTACTCTTCCCTCACCAGGCCAATAAATGAGTACAATGCCCCTTTTGGTATGAACCTTTCCAAACATCTGTAGCAACTGGAGAGACCACATAGGTTCCTCACAAAGGAAATGCAAATCTTCAACATCTATCCTATGGGCATCATCTGAAATCACTATTACTTTACTCTTGTCATACAGACTACTTACTCAGAGGTGATCTCTGCCTTGCATACAAGGCAATCTCTGACCCTGCTTTATTGGATATGCTGCATATCTGTAGTCAAATGGTACATAGGTTAATCACTCTAAAGACCTTAACCTGGTATGTGGCATTGCTAAAACCTGCTGGGAGGAGAGATTTGTATAAAATAGTTTAACACACCTTTGGAACAGACTCCAACTTCATGTCAAACAAAGCACTTTATTGGCTCTCTTCAGATGGGTGTCTGGATGATTGGATGGGTGACCATAAATTTACCATGGGGGTTCTACCTTTATCCCTCTTGGACAGGTGCTGATCATGTAAATAAGGGTAAAAGCCTGTCTAAGATAGTAAGGGTCATAGAGCCGTTAGACCTGTAACTTCCAATGATCCTGTGATGCTATAGGCTGATGTAAAATACTCTAACATCCACACATACCAGCTTAGCTGCAATGAGAACAGTACCACTATATTTTTATGTTTACAGAACATTGCACAGCACACACCCACCAAGTTGGTTAGAGTGAGATTAGAACCCCTCCCTTTCTAGTTTTGCAGGCTACATAACAAGGAACTTAATGTACATCCCACAGCTCAAGTCTAACCTTAACATAGCTTTAAGTAATCTTTTATGGCAAATGATGTCAGTATGCCTTGTGGAGGAAAAGAGTTTGAAGGCCTGTATAAACTGCTAGGCCCCAAATCCTGTCTTTTTATAAGTCAGTGTAGGATTCATACTTGTTCTTTAGGAGAAGGACTTACACATATGTACACACCAAGTGGGATGGAGTGAGATTAGAACACCTACTTTTCTAGTCTTACACACCACAGATAACAGTATCTAACACATGTGCCATGGCTCAAGTATGTTTTGTAAATGACTGCAGGTGAGCTAATTGTAGAGGACATAAAAAGCCCTTTGTTGAACAGCTTGGGAGGCCTTCAGAGTCGCATTGCTTCTTACTGTCATCTGCATCTAGTAGCCTAGCAGCCAGATAACCTTTTTTGCATTAGCTATGTGACAACAGTACCCATTTTGGGCATATATGTCTGTTTGCATTTGGATGGGCAAGCCTGTGGCAAACCTCAATTTGCCTTGTTGATGAGTGAGCATGCAACATAGTACATTACACAACTTGCTCAGTTGGTGATGTATGTGTGGTAAAATCCAGCAGAAACAGGGTGTTGTAGTGAATGTAAGTGTTGTTGGTGAAGATAGAAACATAAGGCTTC